>NC_088911.1:47855255-48112755 GCF_963576675.1 Euphorbia lathyris | reverse complement strand
GACAGAGATGAGCATTGCGTGTTACAGACTACCTTGATTGGATTAATATTGATGGTAGAATAAAATTTTTGTAAGAAAATAACAATTAATTAACTCCATTTTTGTATTTTTTTTATTAAATGCTGGGGCAGGGAAAGGTTAAGAGACCAAAAATCCCAACTAGATTAGTATCTTCTAAACACAAAAACAAACCATTAGGCCTGGAATTTATTAAAAGAAAAGGAAGAGTTTATAAGAAAGAGAAAACAAATCAGCAAAAATGAAATTGATTTATCCAAAATAAAGGGTTACAAAACTCAGGGTTAGAAGACCACCATAAAAAGAAGGCATCTGTGAGCACGAACTTTTCCGACCCTAGTGATGAGATTAAGTTGCATGTGCTTAGTATATTGCAGGTGGACTTCACATTGCATCAGACGGGATCACAAACTGGAATCCGAGCCACATTTACAAGAAAATTGGTTTTTTAAAGGGTGGTTGGTCGACTACATATGGTGGCCTTGTAAACAAATAGCTTTGGCTAAGCCTAAAACCAATTTGTTATATCAAGGTGGCTCTTTTATGCATTTAACATGTTGACATGTAAAGAATCACTTTTCTTTTATGCATGCATGAGCTTGGCCAAAAACAACAAAAATGGCACACAAATATTAAAGCAAAATTAAAATCTAATAGGAATCTTACTTGGTTGCTCTTGAACTCTAGGGATAACAAAAAGAAAGTAAGAATTCTCCAAAGCATACTCCAACAGGAACCTTCTTTTACACAATAAGAATTCTCTTTATTCCTTATTATTTCTTTGTATATGAAGCAACTCATTTTCTTATAGATATCTCCTTTGCAGCTCAGAAGCTCCATGCCTAATTGCTCATCAATGACTGAATTCCCCATATCCATTAGCTTCAGTGCAAGAGTTCTCTACTTTTTCTTCATGTACAAAAAAAACTCAACTAAAACTAAGTCTTAGCCTCACCTCTCTCCACCATGAAAGAGAATACAAGCTATCTCCATAGATCACACCTCAATATCGAAAATTGAGCACTAAAAAACTTGGGTGCTTTACAGTAGGACATGGAGAATTATTTAGGTGAGTAAACTTCACAACTTGGAACTTTGTGAGTATTTGGAGAATTCTCTACAACTTGACTTGAATGATGAATTGGAGAACTAAAGTGGCTACATATCCAACTTTTCAAGCATTGTGTGTTCCATTGCATTCATGTATGCCCACTAAGGCCTATACAATTTATTGCTTGTGATTGAGAATGGCCTGAGGCCTATTATAACTTGCATAAGTACCTTTTGAACATATGTTTACTTTTTGTCTGCATGTTTGTTGCATTTAATTGTGAAAAAACGGTCTAAGGCCAACGTTAGATGTTTAATGGTTATGAAAAAGCGGCCTGAGGCCTGTAAATTTTTTGAATCATGCATACATAACATCTTGAGAGTGCATAATGTTGGATGTGGATGAAAAAGTGAAAATTTTATTCAGGTGGCTTTAGATAGAAACAAACTAACCCTGGCCAAATTTTCAACTCCTGGAGCATTCATGTTGTCCTAAGGATGCTTCGAACTAGAGAATTCTTTCATTAATTCATAAGGGTGATATAGACTGGAGTATTCTTGCTAATTCTCTCTAGGATTCCCCGTCACTTCACTATAGCATCCTTAGAATTCCTACTGATTTGTTTACTTGATCTATGCAACTACAACAACATTTTTACCCCATTTGGCCAGAGTCTTGAATTTATCTGCCAAGTTTCTCTCATTTCTTTTTTTAGGAAAATAAAGACATGAAACTAACGGTGGGCTATAATTAGCCCTTTATTTTTCTCTATCTCAATATACTTCTAAGTAATCTCTTCAAACAACAAGTATCCATTGGTCTTTGCATAGTCTAAATGGATAAAGAATCATAAACAGAAATATAAATATAAATGTTATACCTTAGAACCAAAGAAATGTATATCTGTTCAAATGGTAACTCATATTTAAGGATGCCCCCAATGTCGAAGGAATACTTAGGCTTCTTCTTAGTGGGATCATCCTGCTTCTTCTTAGGGAAATCCTTTATGGGAATAGTTTGTTCATTTTTTCTTTTGCACTTGGACTGACATCGCAAGCCTGCTTTCTCCCACATGGCTTGTGTTTGCATCGTCGATCTGGCCAACACCTTTTCTTTGTTGTGGTCGGCTAACCACTAATAGATGTTGGTTTTCTTCTGACACAAGCCTGAATTGTTTTAAGCATAAGTGAATGTCATGAGAGTCATCTATATCATATTTAAAGCAATCTAACATCTTGCATATAAACTCCTTCTTATCATGTTTTCTTTGTGTCATATTTATGGTGTTGTGCGCCATTGCCTTGACTGGAGAAACTTGCCATGTGTTGCAATACAGCAAAATTTTCATTCATCATTGAATCTATGTTTCTGGAATGGCATCGTTTTTGTCCCATCGAGCGTGCCAAAAACTATTTTTGCCTTTTCGGATTAGTGCAAACATGCTAGTAATTTTGTCAAAAAATTACAAAAATATGAAATCTGACTTTTAAATCAAAAGATTGTGTAAGCTAAAATGGCAAAAAGCTAAAGGTTCGAAATTAAAACCGTAAAGAAAATGGCTTAATTAGAATAAATGATGCCGAATTGAGAATAAAAGCTTGAATACTTGAAATTGAAACTGAAATTGAGAGATTACAAACTTATGAATTGGAATGATAGAACTTGGAATGGAAACGAAGATTGTAAACTAAGGATTCTCTAGAACTAAAATTGGAAATTGAGGAATTGAAAGAAATCTGCACACTTGATGTTGAGTCTGATTTTCTGTTGATTTTGGTTGGCCCTTATCTGGTGTAAAAATCTTCTATTTATAGTGAAAATGCCTCGTGAATAATTTCTTTCAACTCTATTTCTCACGTTTGACAAAGCATGCTCCCTGATCCAAACAATAACTACCCCTAAAGTGCATCTTGCCCACGTCTATGAAACATGCTCCCTGATCCAATAATTGTTCCATGATCCAAAAAATGATCCCAACTTAACTGTTTCACATCCAAAAACTTCCTGCCAATTTGCCAAACTACTTCTACATGTGCCAACTTGATTAAAATTAACTAATTAATATAATCAACCAACTAATTAATGATCAATTAATTTAATTTAATAAAAAAATCAATTTATTAATTATATATTAATTAATTTAGGTAAATTATTTAATTAGGCCAGAAAATATTTAATTACGAAATTGACACCTATTAAAATACGGGTGTAACAGAAACGGAATTCAAGTCATTGTTTATTTAAGATAAAAAAAAAGGTTTTCTAATCATATAAAGGAATTTGTAAGGATTATGAGCGTAACAATTTGGTATGGAGTTGATAGCATGGGAGTAAAATGTCTAAGTAAGGATCAATCCTAAAGATGGTGTGGATGCAATAATGAATTAGATTTCATGTCAAAAATGGAAAAAGAGCGACTGAAACTTATTAATAAAACGAATTTCTATATATAGACGCATTTTAAAACTATATGATCCAAAATGTTCGATTAAATCAAAACAAATAATATTTACGATAATATTAAAAAATTTAGGAGAGAATTAAAAAAAAAAAAAGTACTTGGGAGACAAAAACTGAAGAAGCGAGCATTGTCCACATTCCAATTTATGTAATTTAAGGTTTGGAGCTTTAATTTATCAAGTGTACAAGATCTTGCATTGGTAATTACATTTAAATTTTGACTCTCGGAGTTGCACTTATAGGTAAATCAATATAAATAAATAATTATGGTATCTACAAAAAGTATATCAAAATATCTAAGAAAACAAAAGACGAGAGAGGATGTGAAATTTCCAACATTTTTTCACTCATTCGGTCTCTCTCAACATATTTCTGAAAAAACTTCCGGCTAATTAAGTCCGACCATGCGAGGTATTACCAATATATGATGAAAGATTATACAGTAAACAGTTTATTATTCTTTGATTTTTATCAATTAAGGTGAATATACAGTTCCATCAGAAAATACGAAGATGCTTATACTAATGAGAGCCGTCAAATCAAATTGGAGATAATATGTAATTGTAGTGTTATGTGGATTGATAACGGAATTTCAAATTACACAATTTGATGTCTAAAATCATGGGAAGACCATTTGCCAACACAACCTGTCATTAACTGCCAGCAAACATCACAATTTAAAAGCGGACACATATTGCTGAGCTCCATACAACATATAGTCAGTCAAGCTACCAGATTTACCTCTGGACACTATATATATAAATAGAACAAATTGTTGTACAACAAAAGGTATATATACATTCCCTCTACACTAAATCCTAATTCCATATTTCTTAGTATATACTTTCTCTCAACTCTGCTGACTTTAACATCGAAGTGAAGTCTTCAGTAATCCATTTTTCTACCATATATTCTTAAATTTAGTTTGTTTTAACAGGGTAGTTCCTGGAGTCAACATTTGTTTGTTTCCATGATTAAATAAAATTGCCAGTTTCATATTATTCTTCAATTTCACATCTTATATTCGATTTGTCTGCATGAATCTTTATTATTATTAATATGATTATCTAAGTCATGATTATTATTCCAGAAGAGAGCTTTAAGACCTAAAAACAAGGGTCTCCATTCAATCCCCACTTTGAGTTGAGGCAATGTATATATATATTATATAGCACTGCATCATTATAAACCCACTTCAATGACTTTAGCCCTCAAATATGTGCATAAAAATATCAACACTAATAATGGATCCTCATCTTGCAAGGATCCCCATCCCCGATATTCTTCCGTGGAGATACTCGCGAATTTCCCTCAAAAAAATCCATGCCCCCCATTTTATTTTCTTATTTGCATCAAGGATAAATTATACTCGTAGCAACTGCATTTTATCCATTTTAACACGTGCTCATGAACTTCAATTCTTAACAGTACAGTCATTAAATTTCACACTGACCACTCAATTTTAGCTAATCCTCAAAATGAACGTTAACGATCTCAAAATGAAAATATTAAAGAATTAAAGTTGTTCAGAACGACATTTATTATGAAAGCACATTATTTATTTTCCAAAATCACATTTTTTTTTGAAATTTTCTGTCTCTAAAAATCCACTATCTCTCCTAATCAAACAACAACTACATTACCTCAAAACGAAAATTTTCAACAATTAAAGTTCTTTAGAATATCATTAACTCTTCGAATTTTTTATTTTGGGACCGTCAACGGTCGTTTTGATACATTAAAACCAATGTTAAAAAGTGTAAAGTTCAATAGTCATACCGTTAAGAAATGAAGTTGAGCGACCATAATGTTAAAATGACTAAAGTTCAGTGGCCATGAGTGTAATTTACCCATTATTTCAAATAATAATAATAATAAATTGTTAAGTTAAAAACAAAAACAAAATGAAATGAATAAATAAGGTAGGGAATTAATTTGTTTCAGTGGAAACCATTTATTGGGTTCATTTCTGTAGTCATACTTTCACATTAAAGTTTGACTCTTTTTCCACTCAAAAAAAAAAAAAAAGTTTGACTCTTTTTTTTTTTACAAACTTTTTTTTTAATTGATTTGATTGTTTATGTCTAATTTTAAGCTATAAATACCATACAAGAAGAGATTGTGTGTATGTTAAAAAAAAAATTGTTGTATATTAAGAGTTGGGATAAGGTGCAAAAAATACTATAACATTTAAAGTTATGAGCAATTTTATCTCCAAAGTCTAAAACGATGCAATTTTATTCCTAACGTTGGCAGCCAAAAGCAATTATACTTCTACTGTTCGCCAGTTGTGTCAATTTCAGATAATATTAAAGCACATATTTTGTTTCTTATTCTTTACCGATTCATATCAATTGGTTCTAAAAAATATTAATATGTGATTTAATAATAGAATTGAAGATTAATATTTATAAATTTGGCTAAATATTTAAAAAAATTATCCAATTCGTAAAAAAATAGTATGTTTTTTATTTTATTTTTAAAAGAAAATTCATGTCTGATCATATGTTCATGATCTATTATTAATAAGTGATAGAATGGTGCACATGTGAAGCTTAGATTACAAGATTCATTACCGAGAAGATATTTTGTTGAATAATTTCTCAAATTCACCCAAACTGCCAAGGTTACGGGTAAAATTGCTCTTAGCTCTTAACGTTGGGGGGTTAAATTGCATCATTTCAGACATTATGGGTAAAATTGCTCCTAATTGTAAAAATTGTGGGTATTTTTGCACCTTGAGGGTTTATGAAACTACTTGAGTATGGAATTGCTTACGAATTTTTGTTGGGTTTGATGTTCCATAAATTCTTTTGTACTTGTCTTGGTTCCTCTATTAATAAAGTTTATACAGTCCCGAGAAATTGATCGAACCATATAGATACTGTGTTTTGAGTTATCATATAATTTCATTTCCGTATATCAAGTTTATCTAATCAATACCCAATGCAACCTCAATTCCTAACAAGTAGTACTAGAGCCTAGTTTCGGTATTGATTATTCCAAGACATAAATAATATAGTTTCTTAAATTAAGTTTTATATTGAGAAATTTGATAGATCAACAAACTTTTGTTTTATGGCAACTCAAGATGCGAGTCATTCTCATTCAAGACAGATGGGAAAAGGCGTTGTTGGGTAAAAGTAAAATGTCCCTTGCCATGAAAAGAGAGTAGTGGGAAGAAAAAGATTAAAAGGCGCTTTTAACTCTATTTCTTTGTCTACCGAACGAAATGTTGCAAGAAGTAGCAAACGAAACCATTGTCATCAGTGTTTGGCTCAAGTTGGAGTCTCTCTACATCACTAGATCTGTCACAAATAGATTGTTGTTAAGGAGCAGACTCAAGAAACTCTGCTTGGAGAAAGGTAAATCTATTAAACCTCATCATCCCGATGAATTCCTTGGAATCATTCTGGATTTATAGGATGTTGATATTGTGATGGATGGTGCAGATTTAGTTGTAAGCTTTCTTTGTTCGTTACAAAGTTTATATGAAAACTTTCGTGAGGCTATGTTATATGACGCGAGGAGATAACTTTAGAGGAGGTTAAAGATTTCTTATTACAACGAGAACTCATTAATGGTTAACTAGTCAAAGTTGATGAGCCAAACGCAGTTGGCTTAGTAGTCCACAACAACAATGGATGCTCACAGTCCCATTTCCAGTCCTAGAAAACTATCATCTACCATTATTGTAATAAATAATGGCATATAAAAGCTAAGTGTTAGCGCTGGTGCATTCACATATGTCGATAGTGATGATGAAGCAGATGCATTCACATTTACGATATGGGAATAAGAGGCAAAGAGAATAGAATGGATACTTGACTCGGCTTGTTGTTTTACATGTGTTCCAAGAAGGAGATTTTCAAGCTTAAACCTCGGTGAAGGAGGAGCTATATTTATGGGCAACGGCGACCGATGCCATATATCAGGATTAGGAATAGTGAAGATAAGGATATTTGGTGGAGTCATATAAACACTAAAGAATGTTCGGTATATACCAGATTTGAAGAAAAATTTGATCTCTTTAAACACTCTTATATAACGGTGTAGTTTTCTTGGTAAAAAAAAGGACCTAAAATAATGCGAGATTCTTCTGTTGTGATGGTAGCGAAAACACTGGTGCTTTGTTTATTTTAACGGAGAAAATGACCCTTAGAACATCGGCTGAATGTTACACATGAAGAAAAGAGGAAGTTTCGAAATAATAATTAAGAAAAAGATCATTAAGATTAACTATTATTTCAAATAATAATAATCATCATATTAGTAAATTATTAAGTTAAAAACAAAAACAAAATGAAATTAATAAGGTAGGAATTGGTACCTACCATACTATGTTTCAATTGAAACCATTAATTTGTTTCATTCCTCTAGTAATATTTTCACATTAAAGTTTGATTTTTGTTGTAATTACTTTGTTTGTTTATGCGTAATTTTAGGCTATAAATATCATACAAGATGTAGAGAGTAAAAGAGTGAGCTACGAAGAAAATCTTTTAAAGAAGAGATTGTTGTATATTGAGAGGAGAGAAATTGGAGCATTTTGGAAACTGTTGGTGTACCCTAGTTCATAAGCATTGGTTCTTGTAAAATATATATGTGTCACATTAATAAAGACATTAATCTAGTTCATTTATATCTTGTGCTATAATATGAATAGAGAATTCATTGCTTGATAATTGTAAAACCATATCCCAAGTCTATTCTATCATTGGAATGATAAGAACCACAGACTTGTATCTTCGATGACTGTATGGTAGTAAATAATACTAGCCATAGTACTTGTTAAGTCAATCGTGAATATAGATGCATGTTGCATACATGTGACCAGATTGATCTGCCCGAGAAAACTACATGGTGCTCATGTCATAAGTTTTCTTAAGTAGGTCTAACTGTCTTCAGACCACATTTTGTTATAATATCAATGTGCAATCCAGTTCACTTTGACATATGCCTAACAGGTCTGTAACAGGATGCCAAATACGGGTATGATTGGGTAAAAAGATGAACATTTCATTAATCTGCTTAAGATAAAAAAAATAATAAACTACAGAAAGGATGACAACCGTTATGCCTCTAGTTTATAATATCGATATCAAATGGTAAAAGAAGTTAATAGATAACTACAGTGGTTCTCCATCTTTAGACTGCTAAAATAGTTGTATTAGTTGGGGGCAGTAATGGTTTCTTAGAACCCGCTTACTGTTTTTGGGCCATAAGCCCACTACTAGCTAAAGACAGTCCCATAAAGATCATGCATATCGAACATCTGAGTTATAACTTATAGAACGGTACATTTGAGAGATGAAATTAATTAATTGATTGACAGTAAAATGTCAAAGTAATTAATTAGTGCTTAATTAATTGATTAATTGATGCTTTGTATCAAGGTAATTAATTAATGGTTTTAGGTATTGAATATTTAATTGATTAATTAATTTACGGGATGTAATTAATTAATTTGTAAATTAATAAAATTGTATTTAGTGAATAATTAATTAAACTGATACATGGATTTATTAATTAGTATTATTTATTTAATTGTGGTAATTAAATTTAATCGAATTATAATTAATTGCGTAGAATAAATACTGTTGGTATTTATTTATGTAATTAGATTAGTTTTGTAATTAACCAATTAACCCTAAACTAACTAGGTTTAGGAATACACAATATATATAAATTAAAACAAACCTAATCACTAACACTATATACAAATTGGCCACTACATATAATGTAATATAAGAATCTTTTGGCTAATTACTTTTTCTCTCTCGTTCTTCGTTCGTTCTTCGGCTAGCATTGGTTCTAGCTCAATAGTTATTCGTGCAACGTGACATGAAGCCCACCTATACAAAATCGTAAGTAAGTAACATAGAATCATCATTAGGGTCGAAAAAGTTCATGCTCACATATGTTGAGCCACGCAAAGCTGTGAAGCCATTGAGGAGATCGGATGGACCTGAGTTTCTTCCAACATTGGTTAACCACATTCACCTCGGTGCCTCTGATCAAATGGTAAGCCGATTTGTAACTAAACAAACCATTACTCGTGAGACCCCAGCAACGAATGTTAGAATTATCATCATCAGGAACAATGTGTATCGAACGGAGCCGGAGTAGCCATTGCCGGTCAATGAAGGCCTCAAGACGCGACCACTGTCAGTGTCCTAAAGAGTCGGTATAATCAGCCACCCTTAACTGTATATTAGCAACAGACAGATTTCTGATTTCAACCTCATATAAGGCCACCCTATTGAGCCATTCATCAGTCCAGAAATGGATATGCTTCCCATTACCAATATCCCAAGAAACACCTTTGAAGAAATCTTGGAAAGTATTATGTGAACTCTTCCAAAGATACGAGCAATTCTTCACACGGTCAAAATTCCCACCAAAAACTTCATCCTTATGATACTTGCCATGTAAAAGTTGAACCTAGAGGGCATCCGGCTCCTTCTATATACACCAAATAAATTTCATAAGCATAACCTTATTATTATCGGCAGACTTTTGGATCCCAGTGCCCCTTCTTGCTTTGGTTTGCAGATGTCATCCCAAGGAATCAGATGGATTTTTTGGACTCCATCCTTATCTCCCCGAATGAATCTATGATTCAGCTTATGAAGCTCCTAGTGAACCGAGTTCGGAAGAAGATTCGACTGCATCAAGTGATTAAAAGCAGCAGCAGTCAAAGATTGAATAAGAGTCATACGACCAACCAGACTAGGAGAATTAACCTTCCACGAGGAAAATCAAGATTGAACCGAATCATTGAAGGAGTTCTTAGAGACTCGGCCACTAAAAAGAGGAACCCCAAGGTACAATCCGAGATCTTGAGACAGAGGGATACCACAAGAAGCACTAAGTTGAGTACATAGTTGTCGGGACATGTTACGAAAGTACTACATCCTGGATCTATTCAAATTTAACTTCTGACCCGAGGCACTATAGAAGGTATCCAAGATGCCAATAATGATACCGAGTTGGTCCAAATCAGCTTCTAAAAACAATAGAACATCATGAAAAAAAGAGATGGGAAATCGAGGGACAATTCCTACCAACCTTCACTAGCCGAAACTGCCCATCATTAATAGAGTCTTGGATAAGATGAGCAACGTGTTCCAATGCCAGAACAAAAAATACGAGGAGATAGGGTCACCCTAACAAATTCCACGTGAGGGAAGAAAAGAATTAGACATACCTGTATTGATAAGGAGCCTCGGAGATGAAAAGGAATCACAGGATCGGATAATGGCACACCACCGAGGAGGAAAACCTGTTAGATGAAGCGTATGGTTGAAGGGAAAATAGGCTAACGTTTGGCAGCGGAAATATAAAAAAATTTAACCTATTTCCATTAACTTAAGATCCGTTAATCGTTATTTCATATAAAGAGGGATAGAAAGAAATACCTTTTAGAAGTTCTATCTACCGTTGCAAACGAATTGCCCACAACTCTTACTTCGAGTTCCCAAGCACAAAACAAAAACAATTGAAGATCAAGTTAGAATCAACCGTATATAACAACCAAAGTAGATTGTCTCTAATTAATCAACACAAGATCAAGGATAAAGAGAAAAAGATGTAATCAATTGAACAGAAAGAAACGGTGGATAATTTCATCCTTATGGTGTGGGTCAAAAATTCTCTCTCCCGGTTTGCTCTGTGTATTTCGAAAATTCACATATAGGGGGGTATTTATATTCTCTTGTATCTAAACCCTAGTTAGATAGAATTAGGTTACTGAATAAGAATTTAATTCAGAATATAATTCTTATTTATTATCTATAATTATATCTTAAATATAAAGATAATAATAGTAACCTTATAGGATAGTAATAGGAGCAGTTTAATCTAATTAAAACTCCTAACTTATTTATCCTTTAATTAATTTAATTCACAATTATAATCTAATTAGAATTGTTTAAAATCAAATTAAATATTTATGTATTTTATATACATAAAATCGCCCCACCCTATATACTGGGCCTTAGTGGACTCAGTTGGGCTTCCATCAATTAATTAACATCCGTTTCTCTTTTGGGTTCCAAGTCTTATGTGTGACCCATTAGGTTCTTATTGCTTCTAGCCGTATGCAACTATTAAATTAATTTTCACAGAATTATATTTAATCTTTGCATAACGGAATGAGTACGCAAAATGTGATTGGCAAATCCGAAACATTCCCCCAGAGATATAAGAAGACATGTTGATTCTGTCATTGACCTTTCCGTATTAGTTACAGTATAATTCGATCCTTTATCAACTACATCCTTGAACTGAATCTTATGACTATGGATAATGTCAAGTCACATATAGCGAGACGTTCGTTTTACTTGTACAGGCCGAGTCAACTCCAATTAGATAGGTTAAGTGAAATCTGTATTTCAAGTCTTAAGCTATCACCTTGCAAGGATTTAGAGTCGAGTCTTCCACAAGCGATCCATGGACGTATCTCCCATTCATCGGGAGTGACAAATGCTCAATCCAATGTATAATTATCCTGCAATTACTTCCTGTGATACCCAACGTCTGCCGTTCACACCCCAGAGTCATCTCTATTATGGATCGTGTTACAACAGGATCAAAGCATCACATTCCGTAATCCAGAATCACCAATTAACATTCCTTTGAGTCTGAGGATTACTTATACCTATTAATACCAATGAGATGAACAGGTGACAAGGATGAATCTACCCATCCTGTTATCTCAAGTCGGGTCCCCAATCCTAATGAACTCCTTTTCATTGGATCCACGTAACTGTCCAGATATCTGTATATATGAAGCTTGTGAGATCAGCTTTCTGTCTCGACAAAAGATATTTTTACATGCAAGTCTCAGCAGTGATATGTCAATCCTAAGCATATTACTTGACTTGGGGTGGTTTTAAGTTCATTAGTTTATTATAAAGTTTCGTCTCACTTCATGCTTGTGTGAACACTTTATAATCACTTTAAACAAACTTATGTATTTCCTTTTATTAGACTTTATTTAGTTCTTAAAAGGGATTGCCTTTATACATTTATGAAAACACATCTCATTAAAACAAATGATATAAAGAACACTTCATTTACATTAAGTTTGTATCCTAGAACAATTGTCTATAGGACACTAAACCCCAACATACTCCCACTTGGACTAAAGCCAATTGTTTCTACAACTTATCCCAGTAGAAGTTAGATGACGATCATGTACTTTCTGGGTTAAGGGCTTTGTCAACGGATCTGCAACATTGTCCTCAGTAGGTACTCTTTCTATTCTCACATCTCCTCTTGCCACAATTTCTCTTACAATGTGGTATCGCTTCAGGTAATGCTTAGATGCATTATGAGACCGTGGTTCCTTTGCTTGCGCAATGGCTCCATTGTTATCACAATACAGTGTAATGGGATTTACAATGTCAGACACCACACCAAGTTCAGTAATGAACTTCTTAATCCAAACCGCTTCCTTTGCTGCTTCCGCAGCAGCGATATACTCTGACTCGGTCGTAGAGAAAGCTACGCTTCCTTGCTTGGAACTCTTCCAGCTGACCGCGCCCCCATTCAAGATAAACAGGTATCCTGATTGGGATTTAAAATCGTTCTCATCTGAGAGATGACTGACATCTGAAAATCCTTCTATTTTCAGATCCCCTTCTCCGTACACTAGGAACATGTCTTTAGTCCTTCTCAAGTACTTAAGAATGTTCTTGACGGCATTCCAGTGCTCGTCTCCCGGATTACCTTGGTAACGACTCGTTATACTTAACTCGAATGCTACGTCAGGTCTAGTGCATAAGATAGCATACATAATCGAACCGATTGTGCTGGCGTACGGGACTACAGCCATGCGCTTCTTATCATCTTCGGTTTTAGGACATTAATGATTGTTTAACTTTACTCCATGTATCATGGGTAAGTTACCTCGTTTCGATTCAAGCATGCTAAACCGCTTTAGCACCTTTTCGATGTATGTAGCCTGTGAAAGACCAAGCAGTCTTCTTGATCTATCTCTATAGATCTTTATACCAAGTATATAAGCTGCTTCACCAAGGTCTTTCATGGAGAAGTTACCAGATAACCATACTTTTACCGACTGTAGTAGAGCTATGTCATTGCCCATTAATAATATATCGTCCACATATAATATCAGAAATGCTATTGAGCTCCCACTTGCTTTCTTATAAATGCAAGCTTCTTCGTAATTTTGTTCGAAACCAAATTGTTTTATGGTTTCGTCAAAACACTTGTTCCAGCTTCTTGATGCTTGCTTGAGTCCATAAATGGATCTCTGAAGTTTGCAAACCTTGTTTGCATCCTTTGATGTGAAACCTTCAGGTTGCATCATATATACATCCTCATGCAGGTTTCCGTTTAAGAAAGCTGTTTTCACATCCATTTGCCAAATCTTGTAATTGTAGTGAGCGGCAATAGCGAGCATTATTTTGATTGATTTGGACATAACCACAGGAGAGAAAGTTTCGTCATAATCAATTCCTTGTTTCTGACGATATCCTTTCGCTACTAACCTAGCTTTGTAACATTTCCATCCATGTCAATCTTCTTTTTGAAGATCCACATGCACCCAATGGGTTTTATCCCTTCGGGTGGATCAACCAAAGTCCACACTTGGTTGGTGTACATGGAGTCCATCTCAGAATCCATGGCTTCGAGCCATGCTTTAGAATCTGGACTGTTAAGAGCCTCTTCGTAGTTTTCGGGTTCGTCATCTAACACGAGAACCTCATCATCATCTCCCACTAGAAAACCATATCTAATTGGGAGTTCACGAACTCTTTGTGATCTATGAATGGGTGGCACTTGAGTCTCATCTAATGGTACTGCTTTGGGTTCCTCAACCGCCTCTCTTGTTTCATTCAGTGTTTCTTGTTCTTGAACTTCATCAAGTTCAATCATGCTTCCCTTTTCTGTTTCTTCGAGAAACTCTTTCTCAAGAAGGTTGCGTGCTTGGATACTATTACTTTCTGATCATCTGGATGATAGAAGTAATACCCCACAGTTTCCTTAGGGTATCCAATGAAGAAACACTTATCAGATTTAGAATCTAGTTTGTCTAACGCTATGCGTTTGACAAATGCTGAACAACCCCATACTCTCATGAATGAGAATGTGGGTTTCCTACCAACGAACAATTCATATGGTGTGGAACTAGCGGATTTAGTTGGTACTCGATTTAGGGTGAAGAGGGCAGTTTCTAGGGCATAGCCCCAGAATGTCTTTGGAAGTAATGCTATGCTCATCATGGATCGTACCATATCTAGTAAGGTACGGTTCCTCCTCTCGGATAAACCATTGTGTTGTGGTGTATAGGGAGGTGTCCATTGTGAGCATATCCCACATTCAGTTAGATAATTCAGAAATCATCTAAAAGATATTCGCCACCTCGATCGGATCGAAGTGTCTTTATTTTCTTTCCTAATTGATTTTTTACTTCATTCTTGAAGCATTTGAATTTCTCAAAAGCTTCGGACTTGTGCTTCATCAAGTAGATATAACCATATCGGGTATGGTCGTCTATGAAGCTTATGAAGTATCTGAATCCTCCTCTTGCTTGGACTGACATAGGACCGCATACATCGGAATGTATTAATCCTAGAGTGTCTGATACACGCTCACCTTTATTGCTAAAGCGTGTCTTTGTCATTTTACCTTTTAAACATGCTTCGCATGTTTCCAATGATTCAGGATCAATTGAATTTATAAGCCCATCTTGATGTAGCTTAAGCATGCATTTTTTGTTTATATGGCCTAAACGACAATGCCACAAGTAAGTTGAATTATCTAGCTTATGTCTTTTGGTATCAATTGCGAAAACAGAAATTTTGTCATCTAGCACATAAATCCCATTTTTGTGATATTCCTGAAAAATAGAAAATCCCATCTCTATAAAAATCGCAATGTTTGTCTTTTATTGAAATATGAAAACTGTCGTCAACAAGACGGCTAATAGAAATAATGTTACGAGACATTTCTGGAACATACAAACAGTTCCCTAATTCTATTACAAGCCCAGAGGGCAAACTTAAAGCATAATTTCCAATGGCGAGGGCGGCAACTCTTGCTCCATTTCCTACTCGCAGGTTTATGCTTCATTTCTTCAATTCCTTAGTCTGATTTAGTTCCTGCATATTTGTACAAATATGAGATCCACATCCGGTATCAATTACCCAAGATTCAAACTGTGAAACTATATTTATTTCAATGTAAAACATACCAGATGTTGAAGCACCGCTCTTTCCCTTCTTGAGGGAGGCTAGGTACTCCTTGCAGTTCCTTCTCCAATGCCCGTCTTTACCACAGAAGTGGCACTCTCCTTTGGGCTTCTTCACTTCCTTTCCCTTAGCTCTAGTGGGCATGGCTCCCTTGCCTTTCTTGGGATATTTAGGATTGGGAAAATTCCCCTTCCTCTTCTTTGATCCCTCTATGACAAGAGCCGATATTGTCTTGTCTTTTTTCATATTGGGCTCAACTGACTTGAGCATATTTGCAAGCTCTTCAAGAGAGGTTTGCAAGTCATTCATCTGGTAGTTCATGATGAACTGTGAATAACTCTCTAGGAGGGATTGAAGAATTAAGTATATGCTTAGTTTGTTATCCATCGCGAATCAAATACTAGAAAGCTTGGTAATATAGCCAATCATCTTGACACAATGTGTTATCATATATGTGCCCTCTTGCATCCTGCAACGATATAGCAACTTGGATATCTCACAACGTTCGCACCTAGTCTGTTTCCCAAACAGCTCCTTTAGGTGCATGATGATGGAATAGGCATCCATTTCCTCATGTTGCCTTTGCAATTCTGGTGTCATCAATGCAAGTATGATGCATCCTGTATGATCGTCGTCAACTTTGTGCTTCTGGTAAGCATCAATTTCTTCGATGGGAGCATCATCAGCTGGGATAGGGGGTATCGTTGTATCAAGTACATACCCTATCTTATCGAACTTCAAAACGATTTTGAGGTTACGAAACCAGTCGGTGAAGTTTGAACCGTTCAACTTGTTATCGGTAAGAATGTTTTGCAGATTGGTTTTAGTCATGATTTTAAGAGTGTTATAATATAACCTGCGAGTGAGAAAGAGTAAACGTACGTTATTCATTTGCTTTAAAGTACATCAATCTAAAATTATAGGCCTTTTGTTTATTTTAGATTGCTCCCACTATTTTGCCAAATTAATAGCCCTCCATATTAATTCGAAGAATTTCACAAATCCTTTAGTGAGCTAGGATCCTAACTCCTGAGATTTCACCTTGAGTTTGCTCAACAAGCTAGTCTCATTTGTTAGGTAGATTCATGTAATCAATCACATCTTTGATGTGATTCATAGGTTATTGGGTTACTAACCACATTAGTAACTAATATGCTATTCATATTAATCCCAACCATATTGCCCCATAGTTTATGACAACATGAGTTTGCTCATCCAATTATCATAATCTAATTTAAGTATTACCTCATATTCATGAAAAATGATTTTTGATAATTCAGGTGATACCATAAGACCCCGAGCTTGAGTTTGCTCAACAACCCAAAGGCCCCCAGTACTGCCGGCTGAATTATAATATTAGGGAGGGGCAACCGATTTGATAACTTGCTTATTTACTTAACTTTTAATTAGTGAGGGATTTTTATTTTAAGTCTCATAATCTAACTTAGGTGCTGTTTGATAAAACTGAAAATTAAGTGCTGAAAAAATAAGTACTGAATTTTAAGTGCTGAATATTATAAGTGCTGAAAGTATTGAATGATTTAACTTTTATAAAAATATTTGTTGTTAATGTTTAACTTAAACTATTAAGTTAAATATTTTGACTTATCAAAATAAGTGATTTTTAACTTAATAAACTAATTTAAGTGGTGGAGAAACAACCGTTATCAAACACACTTAAATTAAATAAGTGCTTAATATTTTAATTTAAGTAATTAAGTGCTTTATCAAACAAGGCCTTAGTCTTGATTTGCTTTAGTATACATCAGACACATACATTGGCGTTATGGACATATCATCTAAATTATTCCGTCGAGCCAGAGACGGAATAAAAGGCCAAACCTAGGGAAATACTAATACTAACTATTACATATTTCTCTTTAGGTCCCCCGTCTTCTCCATGACGCCTTGAAATTACATATTAATTTCTATTCTACTAAAGAAAACTTCAATTAAATTGAAGGGAATTAGATGAGAGGAGAAATTACAATAGATAGTAGAAAGGCAGGACTCGCATGCCTATTTCAAAAATACCAAAAGACTAAAAGAGGGTCCAAATATGTCCATAACTCCAAACATGCATAGACTCAATTAAATAAATTTAATTGGTTGATTACATAAATACTTTATGTAATATTTAGGTTAATCACATTAACACATCAAATTAACTTTCATCCAATTTTATTTCTAACAGTTTCGTATCTTCTATATTAACCTTTTAGATTAATACAACTATACAAAACTTTAATTATGCATGTCCCAATTATTTTGATTTCAATTCATTTAATACTTTTGATTTACAAATAGGTAAAACAAACTTTTAAATAAATTTTTCATTCGATAATCAAAACATAAAACTATTAATTTCTGAAACATATATATATATATATATTTAAAAACTGATTTTAAAACGATTTTAAAATAAGTGGGTCTCGTTATAATGATTTTGTTATAACTAATAGATTAACTTTTATCAATCTAACTATAAAACTAATAGATTTTGTTATAATGATTATCAACCGAAATAATTAGGAACACATGCATAAACTATTTTAATTAGCAATTAATTAAAACTTATTTATCTTTAGAGCTAATTAATCAAAATAGTTTTGTTAATTAACCTAACTATAAATATTTATTCAACCTGATTGAAAAACTTCTAAATTTTCATATATGAAATAACGGATTTAACGCAGGCTCTGATACCACTGAAGGGAAAATAGGCTAACGTTTGGCAGCGGAAATATAAAAATTTTAACCTATTTCCATTAACCCAGGATCCGTTAATTGTTATTTCATATAAAGAGGGATAGAAAGAAATACCTTTTAGAAGTTCTATCTACCGTTGCAAACGAAGTGCCCACAACTCTTACTTCGAGTTCCCAAGCACAAAACAAAAACAATTGAAGATCAAGTTAGAATCAACCGTATATAACAACCAAAGTAGATTGTCTCTAATTAATCAACACAAGATCAAGGATAAAGAGAAAAAGATGTAATCAATTGAACAGAAGGAAACGGTGGATAATTTTGTCCTTATGGTGTGGGTCGAAAATTCTCTCTCCCGGTTTGCTCTGTGTATTTCGAAAATTCACATATAGGGGGGTATTTATATTCTCTTATATCTAAACCCTAGTTAGATAGAATTAGGTTACTGAATAAGAATTTAATTCAGAATATAATTCTTATTTATTATCTATAATTATATCTTAAATATAAAGATAATAATAGTAACCTTATAGGATAATAATAGGAGCAATTTAATCTAATTAAAACTCCTAACTTATTTATCCTTTAATTAATTTAATTCACAATTATAATCTAATTAGAATTGTTTAAAATCAAATTAAATGTTTATGTATTTTATATACATAAAATCGCCCCACCCTATATACTGGGCCTTAGTGGACTCAGTTGGGCTTCCATCAATTAATTAACATCCGTTTCTTTTTTGGGTTCCAAGTCTTATGTGTGACCCATTAGGTTCTTATTGCTTCTAGCCGTATGCAACTATTAAATTAATTTTCACAGAATTATATTTAATCTTTGCATAACGGAATGAGTATGCAAAATGTGATTGGCAAATCCGAAACATTCCCCCAGAGATATAAGAAGACAGGTTGATTCTGTCGTTGACCTTTCCGTATTAGTTACAGTATAATTCGATCCTTTATCAACTACATCCTTGAACTGAATCTTATGACTATGGATAATGTCAAGTCACATATAGCGAGACGTTCCTTTTACTTGTACAGGCCGAGTCAACTCCAATTAGATAGGTTAAGTGAAATCTGTATTTCAAGTCTTAAGCTATCACCTTGCAAGGATTTAGAGTCGAGTCTTCCACAAG
The DNA here is from genome assembly GCF_963576675.1 of Euphorbia lathyris. Lineage (NCBI taxonomy): Eukaryota > Viridiplantae > Streptophyta > Magnoliopsida > Malpighiales > Euphorbiaceae > Euphorbia > Euphorbia lathyris. Next base: position 48,093,152 of record NC_088911.1, on the reverse strand, counting down.
CGATCCATGGACGTATCTCCCATTCATCGGGAGTGACAAATGCTCAATCCAATGTATAATTATCCTGCAATTACTTCCTGTGATACCCAACGTCTGCCGTTCACACCCCAGAGTCATCTCTGTTATGGATCGTGTTACAACAGGATCAAAGCATCACATTCCGTAATCCAGAATCACCAATTAACATTCCTTTGAGTCTGAGGATTACTTATACCTATTAATACCAATGAGATGAACAGGTGACAAGGATGAATCTACCCATCCTGTTATCTCAAGTCGGGTCCCCAATCCTAATGAACTCCTTTTCATTGGATCCACGTACCTGTCCAGATATCTGTATATATGAAGCTTGTGAGATCAGCTTTCTGTCTCGACAGAAGACATTGTTACATGCAAGTCTTAGCAGTGATATGTCAATCCTAAACATATTACTTGACTTGGGGTGGTTTTAAGTTTATTAGTTTATTATAAAGTTTCGTCTCACTTCATGCTTGTATGAACACTTTATAATCACTTTAAACAAACTTATGGATTTCCTTTTATTAGACTTTATTTAGTTCTTAAAAGGGATTGCCTTTATACATTTATGAAAACATATCTCATTTAAACAAATGATATAAAGAACACTTCATTTACATTAAGTTTGTATCCTAGAACAATTGTCTATAGGACCCTAAACCCCAGTAATGGTCAATAAACTTCTAGTCAAGCCGATCATATGCCTTCTTCAGGTCCAGCTTCAATAGCGACAATACTTTTAGACCCTTTTCTTAAAACGTATGGAGTGCACCATTTCCTGCACAATCACAATATTTTCGACCATCTGTCGACTGAGGATAAAGCTACTCTAATTAGAGCCTACAAGAGAAGGGAGCAGCGCCGAATACGTTCAGTAATAATTTTAGTAACAGCTTTATAAATGACATTACAAAGGCTAACCGGACACATCTGAGCAAAACAAGTAGGGTTTTGAACTTTAGCAATAAGAACAATAAGAGTCTTATTTGCTTTGGCAATATTTTCCACTCCCGAGAAGACACTCAGGACAAATTTACAGACACTTGCTTGAATGGTATCCCAGTGTTTCCGATAGAAAATTGTTGGCATCAACCCCCGAGGCCTTCGTGCTCCCCCATACTGAAGATAGTCGAACGAACATCTAAGTCAGTGACAGGAGCAAAGGAATGATCAACATCACTGTCAGAGATAGGGCAAAAACCACTTCGTGTAATTAACTGACCACTAGGGGCAACATCAACCGAGAATAACGAGCTATAGAAGTGAACTGCTAGTTCCTTAATCTCCGACTCTGAGTAAATCCATCAGCCATGTTCATCCTCAATAGTCTCAATACGGTTGCGCTGACATCGAATGAGGATGGAGAGGTGGAAATAGCGAGAGTTCCGATCCCTTTGAGTGATCCAAGATTTCCTAGACTTTTGGAACCAGAGCAGTTCCTCCTAACTAAGAATAGCAAATAAATCTTCTTAAAGCTTTTTCCGATGAAACACTATGTTATCCTTAAAGTGATTTTCCAACCTCTGCTGATTAACCTTAATCTGATGCAGAATAGCCTATTTCCTTTTCAAAATGTGCCCAAACGTTTGCCTATTCCAGGGACCAACTGAAATTTTTTTACTGCGGAAATTGGATCTATCGAGGGCCCCCACTAACTCCTGACAAACTCCCAAAAATTGGGATGGGTCTCCTAGGCTAACAAATATCTGAATGGAGGTTCCCACCATTGAGCATAGACCCACAACACCTCAGAAGAAGTAGACTATGATCAGAATGACGGGACTGCATGTTGAGAGTCGATACCCTTGAGAAATTTAGACATGCATAATCATTACAATACATGTTATCTAATCGAACAAAGACATTATTTCACCTCCAAGTATACATGTGCCCAACACTACCCGAGTCAAAAATCCCACACCGATCCATCATAACCTTATGTTGAATACAACGGTTGACATAGTGGTACCCACCTGTTTTTTTATCTGACATACAAGCAATATCATTGAAATCTCCAAGAAGAAGCCAAAGCCCCTAAATTTGCTGACTTAAGGCAGTAAGCTCGTCCCACATGGTGCTTCTGATCGAAGCAAGAAGAGAAGCATAGACAAAGGTTACTTGACATTTTTCTACCTCATTTTTACGGATAGAACAATGGATGAACTGAGGATGAGCAATTAAGCCAACCACCTCCAAGCACTGTGGTTGCCAAAACACCAAAATCCCACCAGAACGACCCTGAACTTCAGAATGGATGCAATTCCACTTCCTGAAAATAGTAGCAAATTTATCGACAGCAATATCACTAACCTGCGGTTCTAAAAAAGCAAAACAAGACGGGTTAACAAGTATAATAATGTAAGTTTTTCAAGAAGCATTTCTCTTCGAGAGGAAATGAAAATTAGATGGTGCACTGTTACTTTGGCTGAGCTATGGGGAGTGTTTCTTGGAATGAGGCAAGCTTGGGAAAAAAGGCTTCCGGAAGGTCGTGGTGAAAGTGGACTTGTGTGTGGTAATCAAGCTTTTAATGGGTTTGGTGGGGATCCATCATCCGTACTCATGGATTATTACTCAGTGCAGGGAATTACAAGATAGAAATTGGTCCATCACTTTTCAACATACTTATAGGGAAGACAACCGTGCTGCTGACTGGTTGACGAACTTCGCGGGTTCTTATCAATTGAGTTTTCATGAATTTGATATACCTGCTGCAGGCCTCCAGAGAACTCTTACTGAAGATTGTCAGGGTTCGGCTCGCAGTAAAGTTGTTCGTGTTTAAGTCTTAATTGTTTCTTTTTCTCCCATTTTTCTTTCTAGACCTACTGCCTGCCTTCCGTTTTAATAAAAAAAAAATATATATATATATATTATTTCTAGAGAGGGAGATTATACGCATTTGGACGAAGTCGTTTTTCACCCAAAAGTGAAAGCCCAAAATCTCGTTAGTTTTCGACATCGTTTCTGCCCGAAGGAGACCTCGACGGTAGATAGAGTCAAAGACGATGTTTAAGTTGCAGTGAACCAAAAGCATTCAATTTCAAGACATCGTTTTGCTTCAAGGTATCGCCTTGTTCCTTTCCCGCTATATATGTTTATATATCATATTGCGTTTTTCTGTGTCTTCGTATTTGTCTCGCTTCTCCACACTTTGCTTTCTCTGAGGTCAATATACCCTGTAAACTTGAGTTTTTATTGATTGGAATTGGGTTCTCGACTTTGCACAAGAGGCGTTTGATAAATTGTCTGTTAGAGGATACTTCTCGTGCTTATAGGACTGTCAATAGTCATAGCAGCTTCCGATTTTATGAAAATAGTACATTCTCAATAATCGAATTCTTGAGTATGCTACGATATGAATGTGTTGCTAGTAAAGTTCCTCAAGATTGTATTGAACTTGGCTTTTACCATTTGTGCCAATTTGTGAAATGGCTGTTAGTGATTTGTAGGTGATGGACTGATGAAGTCGTTTTGCTCTTGTTCATCCACATGGAGAAGAAACACTGTTTTGTTACTCAAATTCTCAAATTTCATTATTATGGGTTTTTCCCATAGACATGAAGAGCTGTACAATTTATCACTTGACACATTCTTTTCAACTATTTTCTCGCCATCCCTACTTGAGTTTTACTCCAAATTGTTTGCAATTATGTGTCACAAGAATTATGAGCCGAAATCTTTCTTCATTGAGCTCAATCAATACCAGACCTTTTCCAGATTATTCCCCAAAGAAGCCTACCATTAAAGACTCTGAACTTGTCTATCAAATTACTAATGCAATAAAGTTACGTCATTCTGAGCCCCTCGGTCGCATTCTTAAGCCTTATGAATCTAAGTTTAGATCTGACCACCTAATTTGGGTTCTTATGAACATTAGGAATGATTATGAATTGGTTTTAGATTTCTTTGACTGGGCTCGTCTACGCAGGGATCCAAATCTTGAAGCTCGTTGCATTGTTGTTCAAATAGCTGTTACTTCAAAGGATCTTAAAATGGCTCATGAGCTTATTCGTGATTTTTGGGCAAACCCAAATCTGAATGTCAGTCTTTCATTCACTCATTTTGTTGAGAGGCTAATATACACATATAAAGACTGGGGTTCAGATCCCCATGTATTTGATGTTTTCTTCCAAGTCCTTGTTGAAGCTGGGATGCTAAATGAAGCAAGAAAACTTTTTGACAAATTGTTGAATTATGGAGTGACTCTCTCTGTTGATTCTTGTAATTTATATCTCACACGCTTGTCAAGCAATTCTGATATGCTTGGGATGACTATAAAGGTTTTTAGTGAATTTCCTCAAGTGGGTGTTTATTGGAATACTGCATCATACAACATTATTATGAATGCCCTTTTTCGGCTAGGGAAACTAAAAGAAGCTCATAATTTACTGCTGAGAATGGAATTGAAAGGCTGCATACCTGATGTGATAAGTTATAGCACCATAATTAATGCGTATTGTCATGTTGGTGACCTACAAAAAGTGCTGCTGCTTGTTAAAGAAATGCAAACAAAGGGATTGAAGCCTAACTCATATACTTATAGCAGCATTATCCTTCTTCTATGTAGAAGTGGCAAGGTTCTTGAAGGCAAACATGTCCTGAGCGACATGATAAATGAAGGTGTTTTTCCGGATAATGTTATATATACTACTCTAATAGATGGATTTTGTAAGTTAGGGAATATTCAAGCTGCATTTAAGTTGGTTGATGAAATGAACTCTTTGAATGTTGCCCCTGATATTGTAGCATATACTGCTTTAATTTGTGGGCTTTCTCAAAGTGGGAAAATAATGGAAGCAGACAGGCTCTTCAGTGAAATGCTTAGCAAGGGGTTGAAACCAGATGAGTTTGCTTATACAGCACTTATTGATGGTTATTGCAAGTCAGGTATGATTAAAAAGGCATTTTCCCTTCACAACGAGATGGTCCAAATTGGGCTTATACCAAATGTTGTCACATACACTGCTCTGGCTGATGGTCTCTGCAAACATGGTGAGTTAGACACGGCAAATGAGCTTCTTCATGAGATGCGCAGAAAGGGTCTTCAGTTAAATGTTTGCACTTACAACTCAATTGTTAATGGCCTGTGTAAAGCAGGAAATATATTGCAAGCCGTAAAACTGATGGAAGAGATGCAGGAGGCAGGAATGCATCCCGATGCCATCACTTACACCACATTGATGGATGCTTATTGTAAGACAGGAGAGATGGTGAAGGCACATGAGCTTCTGCGTGAGATGCTGGATAGGGGGCTTCAACCTACCATTGTTACATTCAATGTACTGATGAATGGTTTTTGTATGTCAGGCATGCTCGAAGATGGTGAAAGGTTACTGAAATGGATGTTAGAGAAGGGAATAATGCCAAATGCGACCACCTACAATTCTCTCATGAAGCAATACTGCATTAGAAATAATATGCGAGGGACAACTGAGATTTATCGGGGAATGAGTGGTCTAGGAGTAATGCCTGATAGCAACACATATAACATCTTGATAAAAGGGCACTCTAAAGCAAGGAATATGAAGGAGGCATGGTTTTTACACAGAGAAATGGTTGAAAAGGGATTCAAACTCACAGCTAGTTCCTATAATGCTCTCATCAAAGGTTTTTTCAAGAGAAAGAAACTTTTGGAAGCAAGACAACTATTTGAAGAGATGAGAAAGGAAGGGTTGGTTGCTGAGGCCGAAATTTACAGTCTTTTTGCTGATATAAACTATGAAGAAGGGAACTTGGAAACCACACTTGAGCTTTGTGATGAAGCAATAGAGATGTGTCTAGTGGACAAAGCCAAGAATGGGAACAAATAGTAGCTTTTTCCTTTTATTATTTTTTCTTTTCCAATGAGAATTTAGTTAGTTGATGGCATGGAGAGCTTCAAAAAATTGGACTTATATGTAGACTGTCATAGCAGGATCAAGAAGGGATCCTTCCTCAGCTGTTTCAGAATCAAGGTAATACTTTCCTTTGGCTTCTTTTTTTACTCCTTTTTTAACCTGCTATGGTAAGAGCTTGATTGTATAGTTTTGTCATGCATTTGCTGTACTTCCTACCATTTTATTTGTGTAGCCTGCATCATTTCATTTCCATCAGATAAATTACTACTGTCCATTACTGAGTGACTGATCATGAGAGCTGTGTGCTGAATCGGACTAATACTGCCACACAGATTTGTTGATGAGATTGAGTCATTATTTTAGATGTATAATGGCGAATGTGTTCAAATTTTGTAAATTTTGTCATTTGTGTTACTAATCCTCTCTTTTTTTCAAACTCAGATGACCAACATGAATGCCAATACCTATCACTCCACAAGGATCAGAGGGCAGATGGGGCTGTATGAACTATGATGTCCACATGTATCCTAATCCTGAGAATCATGACTGCTTTTCAATCTTTCGACACGTTTGTTATCACAACCAAATGATAGAGGCACTATATTCATCTTGTTTCCACATTAAATTTTTGAGGTGGTTCTCGATCCTGTTACATCATTCTTGTCCCGGACCAACAATTTGATTTCGGTGAATGCAGAATCCTTTATGGTGAGGTTGGGAAGAATTTTATTCAAATGAGATGCTTATGGAGCTTTAGGAAGCAAAACCAAAAAAATTGTCATGAACATTTGAAAGTATGTTTGCAGCGAGTCAAAGATTGATGTTTGCAGTGCATTCCAAATGGTTGGAATTGGTATTCATGAATGGAGTTGAAGCAGTGTTGTGCAATTGTAGTCAGTTCCAACCTGACATCAAATATTAGATGGGCATATTTGGAATTGTGAAATGTTGCAATAACTAATGGTTTTGATGAGCTAGAGCTTCCTCTAAACTGAAAAAATGTACATATCATTCTCACATATATCAGGTTTACAAGCTCAATGCAGTATGTTGTTGTATGCTAATCTTTGTTCAGTACATGTATTAAAGGTTCCAATTATGCCGTTTAATCTCTAACAGTTTCGACTTTTAATGGCCATATACTAGACTTCTTTTCCCTGAACATCTTTCGTCTTTCAGCTATGCATTATCTTATTTGTCTCTCGTTACCTATTCAACTATAATCCCCGTTATGTTATTCTGCACTTAGGTTCTTTCTAACGTATTGAGGTGTGCAAAACTCTACCGTTGCTAGTTAAGATATATAATATTAATTATTTACATGACAACAATAGCACCAGTGGTCTAGTGGTAGAATAGTACTCTGCCACGGTACAGACCCGGGTTCGATTCCCGGCTGGTGCATTTCACTATTTCTTTTTTAAAAACATCCGCAAATGTTCTCGAAATTTCCAAATTTCTATTTTTGTTGTCATTTTCCATTTAATAGGAAATGACTGACTACTTGGCAAATGTTCTCGTAATTTCCTATTTGGTTCTGTCATTTTCCATTTAATAATAAATGATAGGCATATATTAAAAGTCTACAACTAACAAATCACAAGATGTTTAAATAGGCTAACCTTAATTAAGTTTTTGAATTAAAGTTTTGATTATTTATTTTTTCAAATTAAGTTTTTGAATTTAAGTAGTCTTAAGAATTAAGTCTATTATTTTTAATTGGCTTAATACATTAGTTGTTTCGTGAATTTATCTAAAAAGTTTGATTGGTCCCCTAAACTTTTAAAGTACCCTGGTAGTCCCATCAATTTATATAAAATATTCAGGTAGTCATTTGAACTTGCATAAAATGTAATCAATTGATCATTAGGTTGCAAAAAAGTAAGTTAAATGCGGAAAATGTATCATGGTTCCGCACTTAGCCCATTTCTTTTTTCAATTGTTATGGATGAACTAACGAGTTCACTTCAAGATGGTATACCATGGTGCATGTTGTTTGCAGATGATATTGTGTTGGTTGATGAGACGAAAGAAGGCGTGGAGAGGAAGTTGGAACAAACTTTAGAATCTAGAGGCTTTAAGTTGAACCGAAGTAAGACAGAATATTTGGAGTGTAAGTTTAGCGGCGATATGAGTAGAGAGGCGGGGACAATCACCCTGGATGGGAGAGTTGTCCAGGTCTCGGATTGCTTCCGGTATTTAGGATCTATCATCCAAACAGATGGAGAAGTAGATGGAGATGTTGCTCGTAGGATTAAATCTGGTTGGACGAAGTGGAAGAGTGTTACGAGTTTCCTTTATGATCCCGACATGCCTAATAGATTGAAGGGACAATTCTACCGCACGACAATTAGACCAGCATTGTTATATGGTATGCAGTGTTGGGCAGTGAAACACTGTCACATTCATAAGATGTCGGTGACAGAGATGCGTATATTGAGATAGATGTGTGGTCATATGAGAAAAGATCGGATGCGTATTGAAATAATTAGGACAAAAGTAGGGGTTACATCTATTGAAAATAAAATGAGGAAAAATCGACTAAAGTGGTTTTGTCATGTAAGACGAAGAGCGCTTGATGCGCCGGTTAGGAGTACTGAAGAATGGCAAATGGATGTAATGGTGAGGGTATAGAAAGATCTAAGCAAACTTGGAAAATGTTGATCGAGAGTGATATGAGTTTATTGAGGATTGAGGAAAATATAGTAGTGGATAAGAGGGAGTGGAGAGAGTGGAGAGAGAGAATTTATGTCGCTGATACGATTTGATTTCACAATTTTATATGATGGTTTGTATTAGCCGACCTCGAATCATTTCGGAACTAAAGCTTTATTATTGTTGTGGATGTTTTTACCAATTTGCAAACATAAATTTGTAATTTAAAAATTTATGAATAGATACATGCAGTATGAATATTTCAAATTATATTATTAAATTATGATGATAATAGTCGATGACATTTTTATCCATTAATAAAAAGACATTTACGTATTGATACCCAAAACCGAATTGTAAAACTTAAGCACCAATTTGATTTATAAATAGTCAAATTAGTAAAAGAAACTGAAATATCTAACCGATCATTTATGGTTTCAATTTGAAAATTGTGTTTTATCATGGTGTATTTTGTTTAAAAGCTTTGGTGTCAATTGTTCTTGGTCATCAAAACTTAACGAATGTAGGGAAAGTATAAAAATAAATAATTATAAAAAAGAAAATATATAAAAATAAATTATGTAGTTTTATTTATTTTTAATTATAAATTAGGTTTAATATATTATTTGCTCTTTAAATTTATCCAAAAAAATTTGATTGGTCTCCTAAACTTTTAAAGTGTTTCGATAGTTCCCTGAATATTATATAAAATGTTCAGTTAGCCTTCCTGAACTTGCGTAAAATATAATTAATTGATCACTCGGTCGTAAAAAAATAAGTTAAATGCGAAAGAGGTATTCCACGCATCTTAGAATGTTATTACATAATTAAAAAAAATAGATTAAAAAGGAAGTTATTGTTTGTTCAACTATACAACTTACTATACAACTTGTCTTTACTATTAGAATCGTATACTCCGATTTTAGTCGTTTTACTTTTTTTAAGACTCGTGGAATACATCTTTCGCATTTAACTTACTTTTTTTTACGATCGAGTGATTAATTGATTACATTTTATCCAAGTTCAGAGGGCTAACTGAACATTTTATGCAAGTTTAGAGGGCTATCGGAACACTTTGAAAGTTTAGGGGGCTAATTAAGCTTTTTGGACAAGTTCAGTGGGCAAATGATGTATTAAGCCTATAAACTATGTGATTTAAAAATTTGCAAACATGTATCAAGTGCTATCTTCCGTTAACAAACACATTCCTAACTGACTAACAATGTTAAAAAAAATTAAAACTTAAAGGGCAAAGAATTATTTTAATCCTTATATTTATTTATTTTATAAATTAACCCTCTTGTTATCTAATTATCATAAGTAAACACCAAAATAAAAATTAAAAAATCAAACTCACTATCTCTTTTCTCTCTTCCTCTTTAATCTCTCTCTCCTTTACGTCTCTTTCTTCAAATGTTGAGGAAATTGAAATTGTGGGTTTTTTCTACACAAGCTGTTACTGATGCTACTTTAGAGGGCTAGTTACTTTGAACACCTTATATACTCTTTGTTTCTTCCATCCTTGATGGAGAATGGGTTTTACCGAGCATTGTTCTGTGCTTAGGAAAGGATATCGCACCTCCACATCGTTTCCATGAGAAGGTCAATAGTGGTCGTGCTGATGGCATTGGAGTGCTGGAGATTTAATCATTAGAGAGTTTGATCCATTTTCACAAAGGTATGTAGATTTTTATCTGATATCATAGAGCAACTAGATGTGGAAAATATCTGCATATTGAGATGTATTGAGCGAGAAAGAGGTGTAATCCCACAGTCTGAGATGACACATTTTGAGTCGTCAAGTTCAATGAGCAAGAAACAGTTCTCGGCAATTGCAGCCAAAGAACCCAGAATTTCAATTTTAACTTCTTCAATTTTAACATTTATGACCCGAACAAAGAACCGCCATTGAACAAAGATCCCAAAATTTCAATTTCCTCAATATTTGAAGAGAGCGATGTGAAGGAGAGAGGAATTGAATGGGAAGAGAGAAGCGAGATGATGAGTTTGATTTTTTATTTTTGTTTTGGAATTTGTTTGTGATAATTAGATAATAAGAATGTTAATTTATAAAATAACTAAATATAAATACAAAAATAACTCTTTCTCTTTTGATTTTTTACTTTTTTTTATACCATTAGTCAGTTTAGACTGTATTTATTAATAAAATATAACACATAAAACCTATTTTAAATTTTTAAACTACATTGTTTATTTTTATACTTCTCTAAAGCAAAATGTGGTGTTTCCTAAAATTACCAAGGATTTTTATTTATAAACTCTTATATTACATATGGGTATTTCTATATACCGCAATATGTTTTTCCAACCACCGCACTATTTTGACAATTATGCCCTCCTCATAATTTAAACTCAAAAACCAAAACTTTTTTTTCCTCTCTTTCTCTCCCAAGCCTAAAAACTCTAATTGGACGAAAATGGACCCGAGCATTCCCGAAGACCATGATTTCGTACACGAGGTAATCCTACGATATAAATTTAAATTAAAATTTCGTTTTTGAATTTTTTAATTTTTTTTTATTGAATTGGCCTAAACGGGCGTCAGATGCTGTTCGTCCGCACGGTCGAACGGACGAACTGCCCGTTCGGCCTACGGAACGAGTGGCATGCGCCACTCGTTCCACCAGCCGAACGAGCAGAGCGCGCTGCCCGTTCGGCCTGCAGAACGAGCAGCGCATGCCGCTCGTTCCGCCGTCGGCGCGCGCGGCGTGACCTGCCCGTTCCCACGTACGGTGGAACGGGCAGGCTGCCCATTTAGGCATAATTTGACCATTTTTTGGCATTTTAACCGGACAGCCTGTCCGTTTAGCCTATACGAGGCCCGAACAAGCTCGGAATTGTAATTTTTAACCCGACTAAGCCCTAAATTTATATTTTTAAATTTTTACATGTATTGTTAATACCTATTATGCAACCGAATGTCATTTTTTAACATTTTTTTGCGTATTGTTAATACATATTATGTATTTTTTATATATTCAGGAACCGTTAGAAGATTGGCAACCGGATGGCATTGATTACAGTTCTCGTTTTATAACGGACACCGTTTTCGCTTCGTGTGAAGATGCAGTTACTTGGGCAAAACAGGTAGCTATTCGAATTGGGTTTGAGATTACAATATCTTCGCATAAAAATGGTGGAAAACAAAAGCAATTGAGATGTTCACGGGGTGAACGCTACAGAGGGAAAACAGATGACGCAGGGTCAATACGAAAAACGAAAACTAAAGCGTGCAAGTGTAAATTTGAGATTAAAGCATATCAATGGTCAGACCTTACTGGTTGGGGGATAAAGGCCAAGGCTGGATTAACTGGTCAGCACAATCATTCGTTACATGTGTATCCAGAGGGAAGTCGGCAGATGAGCGGACTCAGTATCGCATCTAAATTAATCGTTCGTGATATGAGTTCGGCTCAAGCAAAGTCTTGTGCTATTTTAGCAGCCGTTAAAGAAAAGCATCCTGAAGACCACCCAACAATTAAACACGTCTACAACTATAGAGATAAGATGAGGAATGATGGGTTTGAAGGTAGAGACTTGGCTAGTCAGTTCTATCATATCGCTCTCGAGAACAAGTATGCTCTTTATACGCAAACTGAGGGTGATTCCAGCGTCATTACACATGTGTTTATGGCACATCCAGAATCAGTAGATTTATTCAGGACTTATCACTGGTACATCGGCATTGATTCCATGTACAAAACCAACAAGTACAAAATGCCATTTGTTGAAATTGTTGGGATGACGCATTGCAATAACAATTTCAAGATCGCATATGCCATCATTAAAGATGAGACTGAAGAAATTTACCGTTGGGTCCTGCAGCGGCTGAGGGTTTTGATTGGGTTTGATCTCAACCCGACTGTTATCGTCAGTGATAGGGAGTTGGGGTTGTTGAAACCGATTCTGGATGTTTTTCCACATACAGCACATTTGCTATGCACCTGGCATATAAATAAGGATGTAGAAGATCGTGCGTACAGAATCATGGGAGACAAATCAATTGCCGGTAAATTCAAGAATGGAAAATGGAGAACATTAATTGAATCTTTATCCATTGCAGAGTACGAGGAAAATCTGGGCAAGATGCATGATTCGATGAGCAGGTACCAAACTCTTATCTCGTACGTTGAGGAGACGTGGTTGGTGCATAAGGAGAAGTTTGTTGTTGCATGGACGAAAAATTTCTTACATTTTGGCAACACAACCACTTGTCGTGTGGAGAGCAAACATGCGAGTCTAAAGCAATGGCTCAATACATCCACAGGATCATTGGATACGGTATGGCAAAAGGTTAATAAGCAGATAGAAGCTCAGGCATCTCATATCAGGTATTTTCAATAAGTTCTATTGGAAGATGTTTGTATTCTTATCATGTATTTGTAAATCTCAGTCAACTGATAGTATGTTTATGTTCTTATTAGGTACATGCTTGAGCAGTCCAGGCTTCGTAAAGGAGTCTCTTACTCCGGATTCCCTTTTAACCACCTGGTATGCAAAGTCTCACACTACTGCATGCAACTGATCAATGTTGAGTTAGCTCGCATGAGAAGTTTGAGCCATGAAGTGAATGCGCGTTGTGGATGTGTATTGAGAACCTCTCATCAGATACCATGTGCATGCGAGATCAAACAAGCTTATGAGGCCGGTGATATTATCAGTGTTGAGAGGGTTCATGTGTTCTGGAGAACACTTTTGATTAATTATGGTCAGACTCATGAAACTGAAGGGTGTCATGATCAGACAGAGGATCAGAGATATTTTAAATCCTTAGTCAACCAAGTATCTAAAGGTTACCCAGCCTTGCTGCGAAACATTTCAATACTTATACATGATCAACTACACCCTGATTAAGCACATTACACCGAACCTGATGTGAAAATTAACGTTCGAGGACGACCGAAGTCGGGTAAATCTACAAAACGTATGCCTAGTGCCTGGGAGTACAATGAAACTCAGCGTGGACGTGCTCGTTCTAGTAGTTCGTCTAGGAGCCGTGGTAGAAGTGGTAGGAAAAGCTCTTCATCATCTGTTCATAATTTTGCATCCTCAGGTAATACAGTTTTGCAATATCTAATTCATTTACACTTAACATAAGTTATGTGCGGTTTACAATATCTTATTTTGATTCAATGCAGATGGAAATACGTATGAAGTTAATGATTTCGTTCATTCTGACAAAGTACTTCGGATCATTAAGCCGTACGTTGAAACATATTGCGACGTAGTCGGTGATGGAAATTGTGGCTTCCGTGTTGTTTCTTCCTACATTTTTGGCACCGAAGAGAAGTGGCAATTAGTCAGGCATCACATGAGGAATGAAGTAATTGCTAACCGTTCTCGGTATGAATCTGTGTTAATTGACGGTGTTGATGCAGCAATTAATAGAATCACTTGGGACGGTGGAGCTTGTTCGCAGGAGCATTGGATGCTCGCTTATGATGACATGTTTGTGATTGCTACATTGTACAATGCTGCTGTAATGTTTTTCGGATACCTGGATGGAAATAACTCTACTTTTTGTGGTACTATTTTACCAGTGTATGCCCCTTCCACTGCTACAAGACCAGAACGAGAAATCTGCATAGCTCATTTGGATACGCACTGTCGTCACTATATTCGTTTAAATTTATCTCCTAATTTTCCAGTCCCTCATGTAATAGAATGGTGGAAGGGGCACCATGAACGTAGCGTTGAAGGGTGGGATCGCATTTATGCAACTAGGACAGGACAATGGACAAGACTAGTTCAACTTAGATCTGGATAGCTTTATATGAGTTACAGGTTGATTCTGATAGATTCTGTTTAACAAACAGTTGCTGTTTCGATCCAGTTTTGTTCATTCGAGTTACATGTTGTGTCTGTATTGTGTTTGTAATGATTCTGTATTGATTTGTATTGATCTGGATAGCTTTATATGAGTTACAGGTTGATTCTGATAGATTCTGTTTAACAAACAGTTGCTGTTTCGATCCAGTTTTGTTCATTCGAGTTACATGTTGTGTCTGTATTATGTCTGTAATGATTCTGTATTGATATGTATTGATCTGGATAGCTTTATATGAGTTACAGGTTGATTCTGATAGATTCTGTTTAACAAACAGTTGCTGTTTCGATCCAGTTTTGTTCATTCGAGTTACATGTTGTGTCTGTATTGTGTCTGTAATGATTCTGTATTGATCTGGATAGCTTTATATGAGTTACAGGTTGATTCTGATAGATTCTGTTTAACGAACAGTTGCTGTTTCGATCCAGTTTTGTTCATTCGAGTTACATGTTGTGTCTGTATTGTGTCTGTATTGTGTCTGTAATGATTCTGTATTGATCTGTATTGATCTGGATAGCTTTATATGAGTTACAAGTTGATTCTGATAGATTCTGTTTAACAAATATTAATTAACAGCGTACTTATAAAATTAAAGTACTAAAATATCAAGTACATAATAAAAGATATTATCTGACTGCCAAAAAGTACTAAAATACCAACATCCATATACTTATAATAAAAAGTACTAAAAACACAACCACAAATCACTTGGCCGAATTCCAATCATCCAAAATCTGGTCGTACGAATGTCTCCACTCAGCCGCAACATCCTCATCAAGAAGGTTCATCGCGTCCAATGCACCTTCTCCCCAGTTAACCCAACGGCTAACCCACTAGCAAAAGAAATAACCCAAAATTAATAAATATCACTTCATTTAATTTCATTCTGATAATTGTAAATAATTTGATTAACAATTAAATTACGTACCACTTCGCTGTTCGAGCGAGTATGAATAATCGGTCCGGGTGCAGGCATATCCGGTAGTAGCTGAGGGTGTGAATGCAGGCAGTACCACGGCATGTACTGCTCCTCACAGTCCGAATGAGTCCGTGTAAGAGTGAACCGAGACAATATCAGCATGCAAGCCTCGGGAAACGAGGTCCAAAGATCCTCCGCCATATCGGCGGGCACTTCTACCCGATACTTCAAGCTGGACCAAGGACGTACGAACTTCAACGGCCTCAAGATAGGTCGGGGTATGGTCTGCACGTAACCTAGCTGGCGAAGGCATCTCCCCGGTATGTATGGCTCAATCATATCCCTGTAACGTATCCATCCGGCGTATATCGTCCTAGGGGTATGCGTAATGACATCAGGACCATACGGCATCCACATCACCTACAGACGTATACAACAACATTAACATGCAAATAATACAAGTAAATGAATTTGGATTTTATAATTAAATTGAAATTGCACCTGATCAGCAGTCAATCTATCAAGCCGGACACGATATGATTTCAGTCGATCCCCACTCTTCTCCAATGGTATAGATGGCCACATGCAAGCCCTCGGCATCGCTGGATCCAATGTGACTCCCTCCCGCTGAGGCCTGAAGCACGAGAAGTACTCATAAATCCATGCCTGAAGCAGTGTCAGACAACCCGTGATCTGTCCGCAGTCTCCTCTACTAGCAATACCTAGATGATAATATAGATATGCTAGTGCAGCTGAGCCCCATGAGAGTCCAATGGCTCCAGATACAAAGTCCTGTACCTCCAACAGGCAAGAAGGTCGAATGCGGTCTCCACTCTTGTCCACGAACAATGTGCAACCGAGCATCAGAAACGTCCAAGCAGTAGCCTGTGCATCAGCAATCCGATCTCCTTGACAATAATCCAGGACGGAAGCCGCTCGTATACCGCCATTAAAGTAGTGACCCTTCTGCAACTCCTCCCGAGTCATACCAAACAACTCCATCACACAAGACTGAAGCTCCTCAACACTCGCATCAGCAGTCACCATAGCCCCATCGATGGGGATGCGCAAAATCTGCCACACATCATGCAACATAATGCTCATCTCACCAAACGGCATGTGAAATGATGACGTGTTTGGCTGCCACCGCTTTACAAAAGCCGCAATCAGGGGCGCATCGATGTGGCCATACATGATATTGGGGCAAATGGGACAATCCTATTGACTCTATACGCTTCTGGATCTGCTGAGAAGCACCACCGTACCATACACACAGCTTCCCACAGTATAATGATCGTGTCTGACACCCGAGGAGGCCCTTATCCTGTCCGCTCCAGATAGCAGTGGCAATATGTCCCAGGAAGCTCGGGATCACAAGACCATCAGATGGACCCCCAGGAACCGGGCTCTTCACGATCCAGTCATCCTCCACATCACTCATCGAGCGCTTGCTGCTACCTGAAATTACAGTAAACTCATTATTATATTCGTATATTTTATAATAATCACGAATAAATAACATAATAATAAGTAAATTTAAATTTCTCACCCGAAGACGACCCTGCTGTAGAAGCAAAACGTCCGCCAGGACCCCTCGGTATGGTCTTAGTAGGTACTCGCACAGAGGATGAACTCTGAGGAGGCATAGAGTCATCTCCGTCCATCTCTACAGCAGTCGCCATCTCCTCCGGATGTGCCCTCTGGGCATCCCCCATCAATATCTGGTCTTCCCGTTCCCTCCGGGAAGAGGCAGTCACAACACGTGACCTTGTATGTCTTTTTTCAAAACGGTTCTCAGCAATATCAGCCTGTAAAAACCAAAAACATTTTACATTTATAAGCAAATAACGCATTTTTATTTAAATATACTCAATTTCTCGTTTTTTGATTTTTTTAATACTTGGGCATTGCCATAGGCCGGGTCGAACCAAGTTATTTAAAAAAAAATAAAATTTCGGGCCTAATTTGGCCTAAACAGAGCGCCGCACCCGTCCGGCCGCTGGGCTGAATGGTTGCGGCGCTCGTGTCGGCCTTACGGCGGAACGAGCACGGTCGTCGTTCCACAGTACGGTGGAACGATTGCGCCTTTCGTTCCACCGTACTGTGGAACGACGGCGCCGTTCGTTCCACCTAAAGGTGGAATGAACGGCCGTGCCGTTTCCACCTAGGGTGGAATGGACAGTTCGTCCGTTCCACCCTTGGTGGAAACGGCACAGGGTGTCCGTTTAGGGTAAATTCATCCGGGTTTCGCCTCCGATTCGGAGGCGGAACCCGTGATTTCTGAATAATTTTTTTTAAAAAAAACTTACCGGAGATTTCATGAAGCCTTTACCTGCTCCTGGTTTTGGCGGTATGTTGTTTTAGGTCGGGTTTTTTGAAAAACCAAAAAGCTAGAGAGAATTTGAGAGGATTTGAGATTTTTGATTTTTTGAGTTTAAATTATGAGGAGGGCATAATTGTCAAAATAGTGCGGTAGGTGGAAAAAATATTGCGGTAAATAGCAGCCCAGATTACATATCTATATTTACAAATATAATCTAAAAATAGGATAAATTATATGTATATTTTTGTAATTTCCCCAAAATTCAAATGTGTTATTGCGATTTATTTCGGCCACACAATTTACTTGCGCTTCTTATTACTCTACGTAAATGCTATTATGGGGACCCATTCATTTGATAAATGTCCAACGATTTTGGCATATACTTATTATATTATATGAATTATGTAAAGTTTGTCGACTTATTGCTGGATTGGATTTCTCAACTTTAAAAATTATTTCATTCGTTGGTTTTATCTACAAATTAAATTACAATGCAAATTCTGCCAAAAAGAATTACAATGCTAATAGTTTATTGGTAGTTTATTTTTGGGTTTCAAGAAACTAGTGTAAATTAGAGGTTTAATTTGTTTTGTTTGTATTTTTTTTTTTATTAATTAATCATTTTATTTACATTTTTTAGTTTTTTTTTTGTTATAGGGAAAAGGCCGTGGCCTTGAGAAAAACCTAAAAAGAACTAACTAGCTCCACTAATGTCTAACAGAATTAGATCAAGGAGGCCTGCAGGCGGCCGACCACATACGTGATGATCCAAAGGAAGAGTTACCGTGTATGTTTCCATCCAATCAGCAATCATGCTCCCCTTGAGAAAGATGTGAACAATACTAACGATCCAATTCCTATGTAGAAGCTGCTTGCAACCATCGATGAGCCAAAAATGGCGATGCACAGCTGGCCCCGATGCTTCTATAAGGCGGACAACCTGTAATGAGTCCACTTCAACTAGAACATATTCAAGCTCTCTCCGCCATGCCAAGCCCAACCCCATGTATAAGCCATGCCAGTACTGTAGTGCAAAAGCCAAGATTGCATAAAAATTCGTCTATCCATGCACCCGAGTGATCTCGCAATAGACCACTAGCCGAGGCAAAACCTGTGTTTCCTTTACTAGCCCCATCATAATTCAACTTCATCCAACCCTATCCCGGCAGAGCCCACGTAACTGAGACGTCCTGATAGTTCCCAGGAATAGGCGAACAAAAGCAATTGATGGCTCAGTTGAAAATCCTTAGCCTAATTGATAATAAATGGTATCTTATCACTCCTACCTTGAACGAGTGGGTTGAAGACACGTTCATTCCGCCAGTACCAAATCCACCAGAGCGTCGTTGCAAAAACAGTCGGCCATTCCAAGGACTTCCACTACTCCAATAGCAAAATATTCTGTTGAAGCCATGGAATTAAATCGTTGCTAAAAAAATCACTAATACCATCAAGGCGGCATCAGAACCTACCAAATCTTCCGTGCAGTCCCGGAGTAATTAGGTAGTCGTTTCAAGTTCTGAGAAATAAGGGGAGCAAGCACATGTAGTGAGGTGCCTCTTCCTTCGGTTGAAATTACACAATATTGCATCATGCGCCATAGTCTAGTCAAAGGCTCTGATCCTTTCTGCAATGTGAGTGCATCAAATTTGTTGCCAGAGAGGACGAAGAAGGCCTTCCCCTTGCGTAAAACACCTCAAACTCAGTAGATAGGTGGATTGGACCAAAAAAGACCCCGAAGGGCTCGAGCCCCAAAACCACCCATCATCGCCCGACTTGGCATCCAAAATAACATAAGACGCAATTTTCATGAGGTAAAGGGATGGCAGGAGACCCGACAATCGGTCTCAATCATATCCTCCAGTATACTTCCAGTAATCCGATATAGTGTAGGCAAGAGCCTCAAGAGAAATAGTCGAAGTCGCAAATTCTATCAACCTCATATCCTCCACCCAACAATCTGACCAAAAGAGGGTTGTACGGCCAGACTGAATAATTTTACTAGCCCCCGCTTCCAGGATACGCACCCCCCTGAGAACATGTTTCCATATGTGAATTTGCCTCAGCGAGGAAAGAAACATCTCAAGGCCCACTTTGTCTCTGCTATATTTCCTTTTCAAAACCCGAGTCCAAAGATTGTTCGGTTTAGTCCTCACGTGGCAAACAAGCTTAGCAGCAAGGGCCTCATTAAACAGCTGGGTCCGTCGGATGCCCAAACCCCCTTCAACTCAAGGTAAACAAATCGTATCCCACTTCACAAGACTAATCTTCCTTTCACCTGCCAAAGAAACCCATAGGAATCTTTGACTGATACTATCAAGAACTCGACAAGTGCTGACAAGGAGAAAGGTCGTTTCCATTGAGAAAGTCAATAGAGCCGACAAGATCGAACAGACTAATGTAGTTATGCCCGCAAAAGATAGGCACCTGGCCTTCTAGTCTGATAAACGTGATTTGACCCTGTCAATCATAAAACTTGAAAGTGTGCTTTGAAACTCTATCATACACCAGCGGTACGCCCAAGTAACGACCCAAATTCGTAGTACAATTAATGCCAAGTTCTGTGCAAATGGGCGCCTAAACCCGAATAGACACGTTTGCCGAGAAAAACATCCAAGACTTACTAAGATTGACCTTCTGCCCTCGAGCAGTCATAGAAGTAGGAGAGAATCTCCTTCATCACACGAGCTTGGTCAAAACTGGCCTCCGATAAGAGGATAATGTCATCCATGAAGAAGATATGTGATTTGGGGGCCTTCCCGAGACAAGCAGATTGGCTTCTATAGTCCGTTAGAGATGGCTTCCTAGATGAGGTGACTAAAATACCAAGCATATGACAAATAAGTACGGAGACAGCGGGTCCCTCTGCCTTAATCTCCCTAGACGGATGGAAGCTGTCATATTTCTCCCAATTCCACAAGCGTTCATATGAAACGAGGTTACACACTACATAATGGTCCCTACAAGGCTATTAAGGAGCCCCAAAACAGTAAGGGTATCCCTCAGGAAGCTCCAACTAATACGGTCATATGCCTTTTACAAGTCCAATTTCAAAAACATCCAACCATTTCGACCCAGTTTCCGTCTTGAGAAGTGGATCACTTCTTGCATAATAATGATATTATCAGTAATTTGTCTCCCCTGGACAAAACTATTCTACAATATCCGAAAAAATAGGCTTCAACCGATTAATGTTGCACTTAGAAATAGATTTATAGGCCACATTGCAATGACTGATTGGTCAAAAATAAGCAAGGTTGGAAGGATCAGTAACCTTCACAATAAGAGTGATAAGAGTATCATTGAGACCATCCTCTAAAACTACTTCAATAAGAGTGCATGATGTAGCTGTCTCCTCGATAGTATCCCAAAACTTCTGAAAAAATATCGCATGAAAACCATCCGGACCTAGGGCTTTAAGTGGAGCCATCGAGAAAAATGTGCATCGTACCTCATCAGTAGTGAACCGACGATCGAGCTCAGTACGGGAAGCATCCGAGATCAAGGGGAACCTCGATTCATATAATAACTATAATAGGTAGGGAGTTCTTTAGTGTATAAAACCTTATAAAATTGAGCTGTCATAGATTTCAAAACTCGTGGATCTCATATCCAAATCTACTTAGTATTTTGAAACCCCTCAATTTTGTTATGTCGTCTTCTAATGATCGTGGAGGTATGGAAGAAGGACGTGTTACGATCACCATAGCTCAGCCATCTGACCTGAGATTTCAGGAACCAGATTAACTCTTCGTGTAAGAGGATGGAGTTTAGTTCATGCAAAAGCTTCTTTTCTAGTCGAAGAAGATTATGCATGCACTAATGAGACAAACGAGCATAAACCCTGCGCTTCCTAAAAAATATCCCTAAAAGAGTTGCGATTCTAATGGGAAAATGTATTTTGCATTCGAGCAAGGCCAGAAGTAAGATCCTCGTAACTCGTCCAACCCTCAGTGACAACCTATTGGACCGAATCGTCAGTCAACCAAGCAGTCAGGAATATAAAAATAGGCGGACCCACATTAGTTCCACGGTTATAAAAATCCATTAAAATCGGTGTGGGATCCAACTTATTTCTTGAGAGGTGCCGAACTACAGCTTTGGGGAAAGCATGTCGCCAATTAATCGAGCTTAAAGCTCTATCAAGTCTGCAGGAGACACGAGTCTGTAGGGGTACAACCCTGATGCCAATTAAAGGAAGGACCCATAAACCCAAGGTTGAGCAAATGTAGATCATTGATCTAATTACCAAAGGGCGCACAACGGTCTAAAATTCTAGTAGACCCTCCTCTCTTTTCCTCAAACGATTTAATATAGTTGAAATCACCGGCAATTAACCAAGGATCTGACACCGTGGTTGCTAAGTTTCTCATGTCCTCAAAAAAAATATGTTTAAAGTGCATCTGTGGTCAGACATAAGCTGGCGTAAAAGAGAAAGAACTGCCATGCAAGAGGCCCTTATGCACAATAACTTAGTAATGAAGGAATTGAGTGTTTCTTGTTAACACATCGACACTAACTTGAGCTGCATCCCAAAACACCTAAATTCCCCCCGCTTAACCCATCTGCTTCAATAACTTCTGCACTAGAGAAATTCAACTGTCTACCAATGGTACTAGCTCGAGAACCAAGAATGCGAGTTTTTAGTAAACAAAGAATCATGGGATTATGAATACCAACCAAATGAAGTAAAGCTCACTGAAAATCAGTCCCCCTAGCACCAAAACAATTCCAGGATAAGACCTTCATTCTACAAGGAGGGAAAAAGGTACCCAAACGGGTCACACAAAGAGGGGAACACCCCTATAGCAACTTCCATATCCTCATTGCGCATCAATAAAGGCTCACCACCTATGGCAACTTCTATATCCTCAAAACCGTTATCCTCGGACAGACCCGTAAAAGAGTTAGAGGTACAGATTGTAGAAATAACCTGACTTCTAGATCCCATACCTCTTGAAGCAGACATCGATGCTTCCGTACCTCAACATGGACCATACATTACTCCCTTCCTTTCTTATTAAGTCGGGAACCTCCAGCACCAAAGCCCCAAAATTGGACCCAGCCACCCACTTACCAGCAGACTTCGAGCTAGCAAAAGGGTTGGTTACAATATCAAGAGTTTGAGTGCGACTATCAGGTGTTGTCTAACTCACACCTCGACCACGGTTTGGCATTGTACGTGTAGGTATTATCATCCAAGGCCTGTATTCCTCAAGAGTAGTGGAACTTAGAGGAACATTGAGGTTCAACCCGACTTTCGACACGCATCTTAGTAGAAACTAGACATGTGTGGATTGGAAAGATACTGGGTGCACTGCTGATAGCTCCCATTTATATAGGGTTTTTAGGATTGTTTTAGTTCGTTTTTGCTTTATTTCCATTCAATCTCAGTATCATTTTGTTATCTTTTAGTTAAAATCAGTAATTTCCATTATTTATGGAATTTTCTGTATTTTCAGGTGTTTTTAGGACTGCTTGAGCATTTCCGGACAGTTCGGGGACCACTAGAGCAAATTCCGGAAGCACAGGGACCAAAACAAATAACTTTCGGAGGGAACTGCCCTTTCTCAGCACCTGTCTCACCGAGACAGGCCCTCGTCTCGTCGAGACACAGCCTGTCTCGACGAGACATGGTGGGCTGATGGTTCCCAAAGGGAACCATCACGTGGTGTCTCGGCGAGACGCCCAGTGTCTCGCCGAGACACCCTTTCGTCTCGTCGAGACACCTCTTATCTCGACGAGATGAGACGCTGGGAAGCAATTTCCCAACGTCTTCTCACCTCCAGGGCGCGAATCTTGGCCCGAAAAATGTCCAAAATACCCCCCTAACACACCTAGCACTATAAATAGAACATTATGCCTCTTTTGTAGGGGTTACCTTTTTCTTTTTTCTGCATTGGCTTCTCTACCTCCTCTTTCTCCCTTTTGTTTTCCTTTGTAGGAGATTTTTAGTTTCTTCCCTTGTAATTGCTGTTACTTGAAGATTGGTGAGGAGAGTTCTATCAATTTTGTAATCAGAATCAGACAAAGCCGGGTTTTAGATTTCTAAATCCCTCAATCTGTCTCTTACTTTTCTTACTTATTTGATTAATGATGATTCATGTTGATAATATGTGCTTCAATGATTTGATTAGTTTAATTATGAACTAATCCCCATCCAATCTGGGATGGGGATGAGATTGATTGTGTAACCTTGAATGATTAGGGATTTGGCTTTATGGGATTATTCCCAATTGATCAGATTATGCAGGCTTAGTGACCTGGATTTGTCAGAACTAGGATTATTGTTAGAATGAGATTCGATGATGATCAACTAGCCCGAAATTGCTGAACCTAAAGCCTTGATTATGACAAATTTAGGATTGTAGATAGGTGAGTACCTGACCAAGGAACTACCTAACCCGAATGAGAATAATCTGACCTCGCTAGAGACCACTAGGAGTGCGGACTAGTGGCTGGGCTACGGCTCTAGCCTTAATCACCACAGAACCTAATGCTTTGCATACCTAGGTTATATGCCTAATCAAGCCGTCAACCGATTGCATGTGAATAGACTACACGAGATTGGCAGTCTTAATGTGGTTAATTAGGTGATTACCGTCAACTATCATTAGGATATAAACCTGAATCCTAGTAAATCATACATGGAGACCAATTAAGGGAATCCGCATCTTAGATTGTCATGGAGGGAAGATTGGCACACAATGAAGCATTCTGCTAAAGACTTCAGACGCAAGTGAGTAAGTTGGCAGAAGAGGAAGCACGAGCAATCACGCTCAGAAGTGGAACACATGTCAAAGGACCGGATTTTGTGCCTCAACGAGATGAGGGGTTAGACCCAGTTACTGGTAATATCTCATCTGTTCCATCTTCTCCTCAAGTAAGTGTTTCTGATCCAGTTTCGATAACTGACACTATTGACCCACAAACACAGGTGACATTACCTTATCCTACTTCTAGAAAAGCTAAATTAGATAAGGATTATTCAAAGATGCTTAATGTGTTTAAGAAAATAGAGATTAATCTTCTGTTCCTTGAACTTCTTGAGAATATGCCTGTGTATGGAAAGTTTTTGAAAGAATTGATCTCTAAAAAGAAAAGATTAGGAGATCATGAGACCGTAATGCTGAGCCAGGAATGTTCTACGATGCTCACAAACCCACTCCCAAAAAAATCTAAGGATCCTGGTAGTTTTAGCATACCTTGTACAATAGACAAAGTTCATTTTAAACGTGCCTTATGTGATCTAGGAGCAAGTATTAACTTGGTGCCTTTGTCTATTTACAGGAAACTGGGGATGGGGGATCTGAAACCAACATCAGTCACCATACAGCTGGCTGACAGATCGATAAGGCGACCGGTAGGGGTGGTAGAAGACCTCTTGGTGAAGGTAGATCAGTTCATCTTCCCGGCTGACTTTGTGATAATGGACATCGAGGAGGATGATCAGGTGCCTATCTTATTAGGTAGGCCTTTCCTCGCGACAGGACGGACCCTGATTGATGTGGAAGGGGGAAAATTAATTCTCCGATTGCAAAATGAGGAAGTAGAATTCAATATTCTGAAGTCTATGAAATTTCCCGTTGATGACGAGTGTTGTAATTTCCTAAGCCTTACTGACTCTTTGGTTGAGAGTACTTTTCAGGAAAACGAGGTCAAGAATCTGAACATCGAACTAGAAGAGGAGGAGCTGTCAGATGAAGACGTTGGGGAAGGAAGTAAAGAAGGATGTAATTGGGCTCGGCACGATGAACTACTAGAGAGGGAGACCAAAACAAGGCCTAAAATGTCAATCGAAGAACCACCAACCCTTGATCTAAAACCCCTACCGGCACATTTAAAATACGTGTTCTTGGCACCACCTGTACATTTACCTGTAATTATCTCTGCTAATCTTACAGGTCCTGAGGAAGATCGCTTGGTGGAGGTGTTGAGGAAGCATAAGGGGGCTTTTGGATGGCAAATGTTTGACATAAAAGGGATCAGCCCGTCGCTCTGCGAACACCGGATCTATATGGAAGATAAAGTGAAGCCGACTGCTCAGCCTCAGAGAAGGCTTAATCCGAAAATGAAGGAGGTGGTGAAGGCTAAGGTGATTAAGCTGCTTGATGCATGGATGATATTTCCGATCTCTGACAGCCAGTGGGTGAGTCCTGTGCATATGGTGCCAAAGAAGGGAGGCACAACAGTGACGTTGAACGAGAAGAATGAGTTAATTCCGGTGCGGAAAACGACGGGGTGGCGAATGTGTGTGGATTTCAGGAAATTAAACGACGCCACTAGGAAGGACCATTTTCCCCTGCCGTTCATCGATCAAATGCTCGAACGCATGGCAGGTAAGTTTTTCTTCTGTTGTGTGGATGGGTATTCTGGCTACATGCAAATCTCAGTGGATGACGATCAGGAAAAGACCACTTTCACATGCCCTTTTGGGACATTTGCATATAGACGGATGCCCTTTGGATTATGCAATGCACCTGCTACATTTCAGAGGTGCATGATAGCTATATTTTCTGATATGATAGAAGATTTCATGGAGGTCTTTATGGACGATTTTTCTATTTTTGGGACGACCTTTGATAGCTGTTTGCATAACTTAGGATTAATGCTGCAAAGATGTGAGGAAACTGATTTAGTCCTAAACTGGGAAAAGTGTCAGTTTATGGTCACTGAATGTATTGTTCTAGGCCATAAGGTGTCACGAAAGGGCATAGAGGTAGACCCTGCTAAAATCGAGGTCATTGAAAAACTGCCCCCTCCTTCCAATGTCAAAGTAGTTAGGAGTTTTTTAGGCCATGCTGGTTTTTATAGACGTTTCATTAAAGATTTTTCTAAAATTTCCAGGCCTATGACCCAATTGTTATTGAAGGATGCCAATTTCGTTTTCACACCCGAATGCCTTGAATCTTTCAATACCTTGAAGGATAAACTGACTAAAGCTCCGATAATGGTTAGCCCCAATTGGGATTTACCCTTCGAACTGATGTGCGATGCTAGTGACACAGCTGTAGGTGCATGCTTAGGACAGAAAGTGGACAAAATTTGCCAACCAATTTCTTACGCTAGTAAAACCCTTAATGATGCTCAAGTAAATTATACAACCACAGAAAAGGAGTTATTAGCTGTGATTTTTGCACTTGACAAGTTTCGTTCATATTTAGTGCTTTCCAAAGTTATTGTTTACACTGATCTTGCTGCATTGAGGTATTTGTTTTCTAATCAGGATGCAAAACCTAGACTCCTTAGGTGGACCTTGTTGCTGCAGGAGTTTGATTTGGAGATACGAGATAAGAAAGGAGTGGAGAATGTGGTTGCTGATCATCTCTCCAGATTAGAATAGGAGGAAAGGAATGCGGAAATGACTGCATGCATCCAAGAGACATTCGCCGATGAATACTTGTTGTCGGTACAACATGTACCTTGGTTCGCTGATTTTGCTAACTTCCTTGTAGGAAAGGTGATCCCTCCAGAATACTCCTACCAACAGCGGAGAAAATTCCTGCATGATGCGAAGCAATACTTTTGGGATGATCCATATTTGTTCAAAGTCTGTGGCGACAACATTATTCGTCGGTGCATACCTGAAGAGGAAATTGCCTCTGTTCTGGCATTCTGCCACTCCAAAGAGGTAGGTGGACACCACGGGGCAGATAGGACTACAGTTAAGGTACTCCAGAGTGGGCTTTATTGGCCCACCATCTTTCGTGACGCTTTTGATTTTGTTAAAAACTGTGATAAGTGTCAACGAACTGGCAACATTTCACAAAGACATGCCATGCCTATGAAACCAATTTTAGTCTGTGAAATTTTTGATGTTTGGGGGATAGACTTCATGGGTCCTTTCCCGAAGTCATTCAATAACGAGTACATCCTTGTCGCCGTAGACTACGTCTCCAAATGGGTTGAGGCTGTAGCCTTGCCTAGTAATGATGCGCGGGCTGTCATCCGATTCTTGCAAAAGAATATTTTCACACGGTTTGGCACTCCCCGCACCATTATTAACGATGGTGGGTCCCATTTTTGCAACCAGGATTTTAGATAGGTCTTGCATAAATACGGGGTCACCCATAAAGTGGCAACCCCGTATCACCCTTAGACCAGTGGCCAAGTAGAAGTTTCTAATAGAGAAATCAAAGCTATCCTTGAAAAAACTGTCAATTCCTCTAGAAATAATTGGTCTCTCAAATTAGATGACGGTTTGTGGGCCTACAGGACCACATTTAAAATGCCAATTGGCACGTCCCCATTTAGGCTAGTTTACGGGAAGGCATGCCATCTTCCCGTAGAACTAGAACATAGAGCCTACTGGGCCACACGTTTTCTAAATTTTGATACAAGAGTTGCAGGAGAAAAACGGTTACTGCAGTTGGATGCCTTGGAAGAGTTCAGGCTCGGTGCCTATGAGAGTTCACGAATCTACAAGGAGAAGACGAAAAGATGGCATGACAAGAGAATAATCAAACGTCACTTTGAGGTAGGGGATAAGGTGTTACTATATAACTCCAGGCAGCGATTATTCCCTGGTAAGTTAAAGTCGAGGTGGTATGGGCCATTTGAGGTCACCCAGTTATTCTCCTCCGGAGCAGTAGAGATCACGAACGGCTGTAGTCCCCCATTCAAGGTCAATGGGCAGCGTCTGAAAATTTATAAAGATGACTTGGGCGCAGTGGAGACACTGCGTTACATAGACGCACCTTGAGGGAGTTTTCCTATCCTATCTCCTTTCTTTCACTTACTGTTCAATTTCATATATATGCATCTTTTGGAATTCAATGCATAATTTGGTGTGGGGGAGGAGGCAATAGGATAGGACGTCTTGTACATGTACCAATTGCATGCTTCATACACTATTTGTATTTGTGTTTTGTGGCATGTTTTGGTTTGTTTATTGTCCGCTTTCAATTCGTAGGATTTCAGAGATTTCGCTTTTACTTTCAGTAGTCAGAAATAAAAAGAATAAGAATCTTAGGCAGTTGATTTTTGATGCGTCTAGCAATCTTGACATTACAGTTGAAATTGTGCTCTGAAAGTCTGAAAGCTCAGTGAAATCGATGCATGCAAAAACTTGTGAACAACATTTGAGTCCCCAAAGAGTGTTTTTAACTAAGATTGACATGGAACGTTTCGTTAGGTGAGGCTAGGATTGTTGCAAATAACCCCTAAATTGTGAGCTAGAGCCTAAAGGTTGATATTTTAGATTCATTTTTAGGAACAATCGATCTCTTAGGTGTGGGATTACAGTATTGTCATTATGCTCATAGGAATTGCATCCAATACTGGTTGAATGTGGTGTTATAATTGTACTTGAAATGATGAGGCAATCTAGGTCTAGCCATTTGTGAATGCAGCCCAGTCTTTGATTAGCCAAAATCATTTACCAATTCCACTAGATAAGCCCCTTTGAGCCTTATTTACCCATTTTCTTTGATCAACCGTGTTACAAGCCCTTAGCCTTCCTAAATGCCCTTTCTTACCCAAGTTAACTGACTTAATTTCAGCTAGAAGGTCCTTAGGCACACATCCTCCATTATCTATCATTGAAAGGTTATGATTCTAAATAGAAGAAGTAGCCAATTCATATTGACTCTTTGTCCCCTCTGTCTCAAAAGAAAAGAAAAGAAAAGAAAATTTATTGTTCAAAAAATTGAACCGAATAAATTGTAGAGGAAAGGATAAAAGACATTCTTTAATGGCTTCCCGAACTGAAATAAAACAACCTTGAGCTTTTATCTCGCACATAGCGGAAATTGTGCCCATGCTAGCTAGTTGAGTCATTAACTTTTTGCCTAAATTCCCTTCTTCCTACCCCCAAACCTTAGCCTATGTTACAACCCGTTAAAGACCTCTAATCTTGTTTATTTGTGATGCGTGATTTCAACCGGATGGATGATGCAATCCCAACGTGACCATTTTGTGCAACACACTGTAGAGCGTTTGCCAAATTCTTATGACACCCAAACACTTAAGCGCAAGAGCGACCACTTGTGAGCTAGCAACCTTAGTCCTCACCTTTCGTTTTCGCAAAGTGTTGGTTGATAAAACTAAATAATCAGTTTTGGAGATTTATCTGAGGTTCACTTTGTTTTTAATTGCAACTTCAGTAGTCTGAAACCGTATGGATTATAAAAGTGCAATGGATCTTTGTCTGTGTGTGGGAGATATTCGTTGAAATTTCGCTGCTTTTGACTCTATCTTGCTTGAGGACAAGCAAGATTCAAGTGTGGGGA
Organism: Euphorbia lathyris; assembly: GCF_963576675.1. Classification (NCBI taxonomy): domain Eukaryota; kingdom Viridiplantae; phylum Streptophyta; class Magnoliopsida; order Malpighiales; family Euphorbiaceae; genus Euphorbia; species Euphorbia lathyris. Next base: position 48,063,325 of record NC_088911.1, on the reverse strand, counting down.
GGTTGATAGCTCCCATTTATATAGGGTTTTTAGGATTGTTTTAGTTCGTTTTTGCTTTATTTCCATTCAATCTCAGTATCATTTTGTTATCTTTTAGTTAAAATCAGTAATTTCCGTTATTTCTGTATTTTCAGGTGTTTTTAGGACTGCTTGAGCATTTCCGGACAGTTCGGGGACCACTAGAGCAAATTCCGGAAGCACAGGGACCAAAATAGATAACTTCCGGAGGGAACTGCCCTTTCTCAGCACCTGTCTCACCGAGACAGTGCCTGTCTCGGCGAGACAGGCCCTCGTCTCGTCGAGACACAGCCTGTCTCGGCGAGACGCCCAGTGTCTCGCCGAGACACCCTTTCGTCTCGTCGAGACACCTCTTGTCTCGACGAGATGAGACGCTGTGAAGCAATTTCCCAGCGTCTTCTCACCTCCAAGGCGCGAATCTTGGCCCGAAAAATGTCCAAAATACCCCCCTAACACACCTAGCACTATAAATAGAACATTATGCCTCTTTTATAGGGGTTACCTTTTTCTTTTTTCTGCATTGGCTTCTCTACCTCCTCTTTCTCCCTTTTTTTTCCTTTGTAGGAGATTTTTAGTTTCTTCCCTTGTAATTCCTGTTACTTGAAGATTGGTGAGGAGAGTTCTATCAATTTTGTAATCAGAATCAGACAAAGCCGGTGTTTAGATTTCTAAATCCCTCAATCTGGCTCTTACTTTTCTTACTTATTTGATTAATGATGATTCATGTTGATAATATGTGCTTCAGTGATTTGATTAGTTTAATTATGAACTAATCCCCATCCAATCTGGGATGGGGATGAGATTGATTGTGTAACCTTGAATGATTAGGGATTTGGGTTTATGGGATTATTCCCAATTGATCAGATTATGCAGGCTTAGTGACCTGGATTTGTCAGAACTAGGATTATTGTTAGAATGATTCTGACAAATTGCTGAACCTAAAGCCTTGATTCTGACAAATTTAGGATTGTAGATAGGTGAGTACCTGACTAAGGAACTACCTAACGCGAATGAGAATAATCTAGCCTTAATCACCACAGAACCTAATGCTTTGCATACCTAGGTTATATGCCTAATGAAGCCGTCAACCGATTGCATGTTAATAGACTACACGAGATTGGCAGTCTTAATGTGGTTAATTAGGTGATTACCGTCAACTATCATTAGGATATAAACCTGAATCCCAGTAAATCATACATGGAGACCAATTAAGGGAATCCGCATCTTAGATTGTTTCATAAATTAGATCAAATCCTCCCGGTCACACGTTTTTGTCTTTTGTTTTCAAAATTCATCTGCTTAATCACTTCTCCAATATTTATTCAACCTCCTGAACAATTACGCCTTCTTCCCTAGACTAATTAGTTGTGGCAAATAGTCCTTGTGGTTCGATCTCGTGCTTAGCACAATACTACTTGATGCGATATGATACACTTGTCCTGTTAATTGCTATATATTTTACGAGCATCAACTGCATAAAGTTCTAGTGTGGCCATGTTTGCCACAGTTGGTACACGCAATGTGTAGCCCTTTATATTCCACATAATGTTCACAACCATCGAGTTCAAACTGAGCAAGTATCAGCTTCTATAAATCAATTTCCATATAGACACGTGCAAATCGGCCACGACTATGGAGGATAGTATTATCATCCACGCGGATCGGCTTGCCTGCAACTTCAGCTATACTAAGTAACACGTCTTCATTATAGACCATGAGGGGTAACAGAGGGAAACAAATCCAAACCATGAAAGATCCAATATAGGCTGCGGAAGGATTAAAATCCAGCGTCCAAGTTCGATCAGTGAGATAATGCCCTTATACAAGCTAGGGTCCATCATTGATCACGTGATCGCGATCTAGTTCATTCTTAAAATTCACAAGATGGAATCAGTGGCCAAGATCCATCATGTCAAAATCAGCAATAGTCTTCCATAATTCAGTGGTTCTTCTCTGAAGAGCAATATAACCTAAATCATGGCCTAGTAGCTTGATGATTAAGGCATTCTCACATGGACGGGTCAAAGTCTTCTTTAGTTGTAGGTCAATTCTTACACGCGAGTGCAAAGGATTATTATCAACGAAGTCAAATACAATTTTCCAATTCGCATGGAGGTGTGTTCGAGTTCTTGGGGACGCAGGGTTACCCTTTGCTTCAGCAATTGCCTTCCAAGAGAGAGGTGGTGGCGGAATGGTGGCAGGAATGGTGGCGACGGTTGAGGGAGGCGGGGGACGAGATCGATGGGGTTTCAATTATGGAAAGAGAAGTTACAGGATTCTACATTTTTTAGTTTTGAGTTTACACTTAACTACTCTAATCTTATTATCCAATGCCGTTAAGATTTTCTATTTTTTCTCCTCTCTTTTACTAACTCGAATTTTTAGTCCCCTTATAAAATTATAATTTAGTCTCTAAATAATAGTAATTTTATTAGATTAAAGAATAGAAATAATAAAATTACAATAAATTATATGTAATAAACTTTTGGATGAACTGTACGGAAAAGAAATCGGCAACCGTCTCCAACAACAGAATCGTGAGTCAAACTCTGACAGTGTGTATCAAATCATCACTAAAAAACCAAGAAATATGACAAACAAATCGAAACATAAGTTCTGGAAGTTGAAAAAAAATTGGGTGAGTGAAAAAAAATTCCGATAAACTATCTATCTGTTTTGAATGAGACAAAAATCATTCTTATAGATAGACAGTTGAAATGCTTTTTTTTCCTCAATTAATTCACTTAGTAAAAAATTAATATTACTGAATTAATTAATATTAATAACAATTAAAAGTAATGAAACCATTAAAACGTTTTACAAAATTAATAATCAATATTAATTCTATTTGATTTTGTTGATGAAATTTAGTTCTCTCGTAATCATACAACAGATTAATAAATAAAATTAACTTAAAAATAATTTTTAAAATAGAATAAAAAATACAATTACATGAGAAATTGTTAGATGCAGGCTATTTATATAATAGATTATATGAAATTTATTGTACTGCTGACAAAATGGTGATTGAAAGAATCGATATTTGAAAAGAAATATCAATTAAAATTGGTCTTAAGCTAAAAATCAATACTTGGATGAAATAAAATTAAAAAGACAAAAAAAAAAAAAAATCAATAAATATAGATTCTCTTTAGTTTATCAGAAAAGATTGTATGGAAAAAATACAAAAATAAATCTCGTGGTTACACCTTTTTTTTATCGGTATTTTTGTGATTTAAAAATTTACAAACTGGTATTTACAACCGGTCCCAAACCCGGACAAAGAAGGAGGGTTGCGGTAGGTTTGTGGCGGCCAGCGTAAAACTTAGCCACATCTTATGACATGAACCATACTATGAATATCGTGGGGGCGTTCCCTACTTAGCGACGCGCTGCACTTCCTAGACCCGGGTGTAGTGAAAAATATGCAAGGGTTGCTAGGTCGTCGCCCTGAAGCGGCGCGCCACCCCAGGACCCCGGGGGTAGTGTCAAATATGCAAGGGTTGCGGGTAAATACGCTAGTCCACGGTAAGGGTAGGAGTAGGGGTAATAGGTTACGCTTTGGGACATGGAACATAGGCTCTTTGACAGGAAAATTAGCTGAAATTGTAGATGTCATGAAGAGGAGGAGAATAAATATAATGTGCCTACAAGAAACCAAGTGGGTTGGAGCCAAGGCTAGAGAGATAGCTCATTGGGGTTATAAACTGTGGTACTCAGTAAAGGATAAGGGTAGAAATGGAGTAGGTATTCTTATTGATAGGGAGTATATTGATGATGTAGTAGCGGTGTCTAGGAAGAGCGATAGAATTATGAGTGTTAAGCTTGTGATAGGAGATGAGGTTGTGAATGTCATAAGTGCATATGCGCCACAAATAGGATTAGATGTCTCTATAAGACAAGCTTTTTGGGAGGACTTGGAGGAAGTGGTGCAACAGGTTCCTAGCGATGAAAAGATGGTACTAGGTGGTGATCTCAATGGACACGTAAGTTCTAGGCGAGATGGGTTTGAGAGTGTTCATGGAGGGTATGGTTTTGGAGATAAAAATGAAGCAGGAAATGATATCTTGAAATTTGCATCAGCCTATGACTTGAGTATCATGAACACATGGTTTATGAAAAGAACATCCCACATAGTGACTTATCGGAGTGGCGGTAATGCGAGCCAAATTGACTTCTTCCTAGTAAGGAGTGCTTGGAGAAACAATTATATTGATTGTAAGGTGATCCCTGGTGAAAGTACGACAACCCAACATCGAGTAGTGGTGCTTCATTTTCGAAGTAGGAGATGTATGAGAAAACAAACACCACAAGTGGAGACTAAGATTAAGTGGTGGAAACTGCAAGGGGAGAATCAACAAAAATTTGTGGATGAGATGGCCAAAAAATATATTTGGACTTGTAATATGGTTTTAGATATAGATTCGATATGGACTAAGATGGAACATAGTATAAGGGAAGTAGCGAAGGAAGTTCTAGGGGAATCTAAAGGTAGCATGCCACCGGGTAAGGACACATCTTGGTGGACAGAAGAAGTACGACAAGCAGTAAAGAGTAAGCGAGAATCCTATAAAATATTAGGGAAGTGCAGGAGTGATGAGAACTACGAAAAGTACAAAGAGGCTAAAAGGGAAGTAAAGAAGGTCATACGAGATGCTAGAGCAAAGGTGAATCGGGATCTGTACACAAGATTGGACACGAAGGAAGGGGAAAGAGACATATATAGAATTGCTCGGATGAGAGATAGGAAGACGCGAGATATCGGAAAAGTTAAATGTGTGAAGGATGTGGACCAAAAAGTCCTAGTTAGAGATAAGGATATCAAGGAACGATGTAGGTCCTATTTTGATAACTTATTTAATGGAGATCGCGGACAAGAGGTTGGAGATATAAGTATCCCTCACGATATGATAAATCGTGAATGCATACAGAGAATTCAAAAGGATGAAGTCAAAATGGCATTAAATAAGATGAGATTGAAGAAAGCAGTAGGACCTGATGGCATCCCTATTGAGATTTGGAGATGTTTGGGAGAGTGAGAGGAATCGAATGGTTGACGACGTTCTTCAACAAAATTTGGAGAAACAATAAGATGCCATCCGAATAGAGGAAAAGTATTCTAATCCCGTTGTATAAGAACAAAGGTGATATCCAAGATTGTACCAACTATCGAGGAATCAAATTAATGAGTCACACTATGAAACTGTGGGAGCGAATGATCGAAAAAAGGCCAAGGAGGACGGTGAAGATCTCGGAAAACCAGTTTGGCTTTATGCCGGGAAGATCAACTATGGAAGTCATCCACCTAATGAGACAATTAATGGAGCACTATCGAAATAAGAAGAAAGACTTGCATATGGTTTTCATTGACTTGGAGAACGCATATGATAAGGTACCAAGGGAAGTACTTTGGTGGGACCTAATAAGGAAAGGCATTTCGCGGAAATATGTTGACATCATAAAGGACATGTATGAGGGAGCATGCACGAGTGTACGCACCAGCATTAGGAAGACTGAAGAGTTCCCTATTACGATTGGAGTGTGATGCGTGTCCGGTAGAGTGATAATAATATGACGATAAGTACGTGCTAGGGTTATGGATATAGTCTTTCTAAGTGCTCTAACTCTACTAGACGCTACTACGTAGGGGCAAGTGTACCCCGTTGTATCAAGTAATAATCCGGTTAAGACCGGGTATCGAATCCATGGGATTTATAACTACAAGTATTAAACTACTCGGTTTTACACGTTATCTAAGCGGTGAATACTTTAGTTGGTTGGGTGACAACTATAAACTACTCCTAAACTAAGGGTGAGACAATTTTCATGTATTTCGAGCCCTCTTAGAGTGATACGGGTGATGATAAGTTATAATCTATGATAAACAACACGAAATATATACGATTAATAATTTACTCTTGCAAAGACGACTATTTATAGACCGAACAACTCCATGAGGTTCTAGAGTCGTGATTTCCTCTTAAGGCGACTCTAATTCTTAGGATCAGAAACTAGGGCCCGTAAGTTCCATGGCTCGTCAATTCCTACGGTTTCCGGTTTGTCAACTCCGGTGAGGCAACACCTATGTGATTCCTAATAGAGTTCGGAGCTCGTAAACGACCTACACAATAATCAATTATAAGTATCAAAGCAAACAATAAACATTAACACGTATAGTGAAAACGGAATCGTAAATCATATATTATAAATATGGAATACGAGAATACGAGATACAACTAAGCCTAGTACATAGAAAGAGTACAAGCTAATTAACAAGTAGAAAGGGAAGAAGAATTGACCCTTAAGACTAGCTAACCGGACTCAAAGTCGTCTCTTAGGACTTGGAGGTGGAACTATCGAGCTTGGTGAATACGGATGGAGTGGAACTTCGGCGGAGTAACGGGAGGATTATCAAGCTCTCAAGGTGTGAGGAACTCTAATACATAGAAAATTGAATACTGAAATGAGTGCTAATCACTCTTATTTATACATCAAGCTCGGGGGTAGAATTGTAAATACACAAGTTATTATTTCTGCAGTTTTCCCATGAAACACCCCGCGTGGACAGGCAGGCGCCCCGCGTGTTTGCCCATTCCGTTGACAATTTCCTGCATAAGGATCAGATTCAGGCCTGATGTCATAAACACGCCCCGCGTGGACATGCAGACGCCCCGCGTGTTTGCCCATTCTGTTGATAATTTCTGGCATGTGGATCAGATTCAGTCTTGTTATTTGAACCACGCCCCGTGTGGACAGGCAGACGCCCCGCGTGTTTGCCCATTCCGTTGATAATTTCCTGCGTGTGGATTAGATTCAGACTGTTTGTCATAACCACGCCCCGCGTAGGTTGGAGTACGCCCCGCGTGGTTGAGCCTCTAGGGTTTAATAGCTTGAATCATGCCTTTGACACCCCGCGTGGCTTGGAACATGCCCCGCGTACCTGAGCTTCTGAAACTTAGATTGAAGAATTGCTCCTGTACGCCCCGCGTATAAGTGGAAACGCCCCGCGTACCTGAGCTTCTGAAACTTAGATTGAAGAATTGCTCCTGTACGCCCTGCGTATAAGTAGAGACGCCCCGCGTGTGTCGGTGGATTTTACTCCTTTGCTCGTACCTGCGAAATACAATTCTCGAGAGCCGAGTTAGCTTGACGTTTATTTTTCCGAAATTAACTGAAAACAAAGGAAATTAATCAAAAGCATAAAATTTATTTTTATTTTGTTATTTTATTAAAAATACATTATTTTTGTAATTAAACTCACTTATTTAGTCCACAATTAAACCGTTATTCACGCTAAAAGATAGGGACGAAATGCCCCTATCAGAGTGCATCAAGGTTCTGCACTAAGCCCTTTTCTTTTTGCCATCGTTATGGATGAACTAACGAGTTCACTTCAAGATGGTATACCATGGTGCATGTTATTGGCAGATGATATTGTGTTGGTCGATGAGATGAAAGAAGGCGTGTAGAGGAAGTTGAAACTATGGAGACAAACTTTAGAATCTAGAGGCTTTAAGCTAAGCCGAAGTAAGACAGAATATTTGGAGTGTAAGTTTAGCGGCGATAGGAGTAGGGAGGCAGGGACAATCACACTAGATAGGAGAGTTGTTCAAGCATCGGATTGCTTTCGGTATTTAGGATCTATTATCCAAATGGATGGCGAATTAGATGGAGATGTTGCTCATAGGATTAAATCTGGTTGGGCGAAGTGGAAGATTGCTACGGGTTTCCTTTGTGACCCTGGCATGCCAAATAGATTGAAGGGAAAATTCTACCGCACGGCAATCAGACCAACACTATTATATGGTACAGAGTGTTGGGCAGTGAAACACTGTCACACTCATAAGATATCGGTGGCGGAGATGCGTATGTTGAGATGGATGTGTGGTCATACGGGAAAGGATCGGGTGAGTAATGAAATAATTAGGACAAAAGTAGGGGTTACATTAATTGAGAATAAAATGAGGAAAAACCGACTAAGGTGGTTTGGCCATGTAAGACGAAGAGCGCTTGATGCGCCGGTTAGGAGGACTGAAGAGTGGCAAAGGGATGTAGTGGTGAGGGGTAGAGGAAGACCTAAGCAAACTTGGAGGAGGGTGATCGAGAGTGATATGAGTTTATTGGGGATTGTGGAAAATATGGTAGTGGATAGGAAAGAGTGGAGGGAGAGAATTTGTGTCGCTGACACGACTTGATTTCACAGTTTTATATGATGGGTCATGTTAGCCGTCCCCGAATCATTTCGGGACTAAGGCTTTGTTGTTGTTGTTGTTGTATCTTGAGGTTTATTCCGTTAGCAAACACATATCAAATTGACTAACGGTGTTAAAAGTCAAAGGAAAAAGAGTTAATTTTGTCTTCATATTTATTTATTTTAGGGATAAGGTACTAAAATAGGCCTAACGTTTTTAGGGAAGTACCAATTTAGGCTCAACGTCCAAAATAGCACCAATATATGTTGAAACGCCTTTCCACAAGATTTTGATTTGATAAAATCATCCATGATTAAGAGGCAATTAAATTTAAATGCTTTGATTTAATTGTACTAATGTGTTTGTTCAATATTGAGTGCAAAAATATATATAAAGTAAGACAGGTCAGAAGTCAGCATAAGCCAAAAGCTAAGTGGAACGGAACTCAGCATGAAAGGATAGAAGCTGAGTAAAGTAGAACTCAGCATCAGAAACTTCTTTCAAAGTTGCCAGAACGAAGCTGACTAAAATAGAAGACTCCTTCAGATTTGAATAAACAAGAACGGAGCTGACTAAGAAGGAACTCAGCATAGAAGTTGAACATTCGAAGATAACAGATGAAGCTGAGTGACAGTCAGGACAGCATGAAAGATCCGTTCACTAAAGGACAAAGTCTGCCAATCTTCTGCACCAATAATTGAAGCCTCGAAAGCACACAGAAGACTAATTCCAAGAATCATGGGTCTGTGGATTATTGGTAAAAGACAAGTGGCACAAAAAGACAATTCTGATGCAAGAAGACAAAACCTGACGCCTGAAGAAAACAGAAGAAGGGAATGGCGGAACAGTCTGAAGCTGACCAGAAGCTGTCTCCTAAAAGAGCCATTTTGGACACAACGGCTAAACCAATTCAAAATGATCCAATCTTCATAAATTCATCTATAAAAGGACAATGAGATTCCTTGGATCATTTGCTCAAGCATAAAAAGAAAAATACAAGAGTGAAAATTCTGAAAGCACTCAAATACAAAAAGATCTTACACCAACTTTTCCATTCTCTGTGTAAATGCTAGATTGATTGCTTTGTAATCATCTAAGGTGTTCTTTAGTTGAAAAAGAACAAGTGCGTGATCAATAGGAATATTGAGAGTGTTGAGCTGAGTACTTGGTTGTAAGTATTCAGTGGTAGAAAAATCTAAGTGCTGGGTTGTAGTACTTAGTAGGAGCTGAGTAGACGAATAGAGGACGTACTCTTGCATACTCACTGCCTTGTAAAGGGTTTGTGCTCTACCTTGAAAGAGCTCAGTATTGGATTGAAAATCCCAGGAGGAACTGGGGACTGGACGTAGGCAGAGATGCCGAACCAGGATAAGTCGTGCTGAGTAACTTCTAAACTCTCTCTCTCAATATATATATATATATATATATATATATATATATATATATATATATATATATGTGTGTGTGTGTGTGTGTGTGTGTGTATGTGTTGCTTGTTGTATTTACTCAGCTTATAAATTGTTAAAACTGAAACTGAGTAAATCTAAGTGCTAAGTTGGAAACTGACATTTCAAGTGTCAATTCCCAACTCTCAAGTCAAGCAGTCTTAGTCAGCATAGAATTAAAAGTGTCTGACTAATCAAACACCCGTGCTGACCAACACGCTGAGTTATCAAACTCTTAAAATAACATTAAGTCAGCATAATTAAGAGCGAAAAAGTTACATTAGTTCCTAACCCCCCCTGGAACTAATTACTAGGGACCAACAATATAGGCTTAACATTTACAACATAATATCAATTTAGGCTTAACGCTTACAATATAGTATCAATTTAGGCTCCACGTACAAAATAGTACCAATATATGGTTAAAGTTTACAAAATAATACGAATTTAAGATTAACGTTTACAAAATATATCCAATTTAAGCTAAACGTCACAATTAAATTAACCATATTATATTCTTTTCCTATTAACTTTATATTATGTTATCTTTTTTATTTAATTCTATTTTTTTATTTATTATAATACAATTAATTAGTATTCTTGCACATTAAAACCTTATATTTGTTTTTCATCAATCATTCAATGACTCCTAAAATACATGGTTCATGTAATATTGTGGATATTCAATTACTTTTAGTTTGCATATATTACATGAGCAATGAAATTTAATAGTCACGAAATCATTGATGAAAAACAAATATAAGATCTTAATGGGTAAGAATAATAATTAATTGTATTATAATAAATAAGAATATAGAACTAAATAAAAAGATAACATATAAAGTTAAGGAAAGAATATAATATGATTAATTTAATGATGACGTTTAGCTTAAATTGTATATATTTTGTAAACGTTAAGCTTAAATTCGTATTATTTTGTAAATGTTAAGCATATATTTGTGTTATTTTGTACGTGGAGTCTAAATTGATGTAATATTGTAAACGTTAAGTCTAAATTGATATTATATTGTAAACACTAAGCCTATATTGGTGTTAGTTTGAACATTAAATCTAAATTGGTACTTTTTCAAAAACCTTAGATCTATTTTGGTACTTTATACCTTTATTTTATAAATTAAAATCTCTTATTATCTAATTATTACAAACAAATGTCGGAATAAAAAATATAAATATAAATTTTTAAAGTAAAAGGTGCCGATTGAACCCACAAAATTTATTTTTATATTTTACCATTGTATACAATGTTCATTTGAAAGACGCAGCCAGAATAATCCGTTCACACGGACAGCTACCAAAAAGAAAAGCCATACCATACCTACCTCCTTTATTACTCCCTTTGAATCGCTCTTTTTATACCCATTTCTTTTCTTTCTCTTCACAAAAAACACAGAGTGTCTACACTAATCTAAAAGGCAAAAGCTATGGCTAAAAGTGAGGGTGAGGGTGAGGGTGATGTCAAACTTATCGGAGCATGGGCAAGCCCCTTTGTTATGAGGCCTAGAATTGCCCTTAACATCAAATCTGTCCATTATGAGTTTCTTCAAGAGACTTTTGGATCTAAAACTCCTCTTCTTCTTCAATCTAATCCTGTCCACAAGAAAATCCCAGTTCTCCTTCACAATGGCAAACCCATTTGCGAATCCCTTATCATTGTTGAATATATTGACGAGTTCTGGTCTTCTTCTTCTCCAATTCTCCCTTCTGATCCTTATGACCGTGCTATTGCTAGATTCTGGGGTTCCTATGTCGATGAGAAGGTATCTTCAATTTCTTTTTTCTTTTTCTTCTGAAAAAAGATTATCTAGTTTGGGTGAAAAACCAGAAATTGTTTGATTTGATTGATAGAAAGTGCAATTGATATGTGTAAAAATGTGCAGTTGTTCCCAAATCTGAAAAACATAAGGTCTGCTGAAGGAGAGGCAAGAGCTGAAACTATAAAGCAAGTAATTGATGGGTTTGTACTGCTAGAGGAAGCATTAGTGAAGAGCAGCAAAGGCAAGGCCTTTTTTGGAGGAGATGAAATTGGGTATCTTGATATTGCACTTGGTAGCTATCTGGGTTGGTTTAGAGCAACAGAGAAGATGGCTGAAATTCAGTTGCTAGATGAATCAAAGACACCTAATCTTTGCAAATGGGCTCATGCTTTCTCTTCTCATCCTGCTGTCAAAGATGTTATGCCTGAAACTGACAAACTTGTCGAGTTTGGAAAGCAAATTGCTGCTAAAATGTTAGCAGCTGCAAAACAAGCTACCTAATAACCATATGTTACTACTTTATTTGTCTTGATTAGTTGTTTTTGGCATCAAACTAGCTTTGTGTTCCCTAAAACCTTACATGCTTATTGCACAATAAATAAGAAGGATTATCCAAGATTGTGATCATTTGTGTCTTTTTTTCTTTTTGTTTTTTTTTTTTTACATTATTAGAATGTTAGCTTAATGCATGATGCCATTTTTCTTAGTGTAAATCAAGCTAACAAGATTGTCAAGTAGATATGTCATGCAATGTCTTAGAGGGATATTCTATCAAGATAGTTGGTTTGCATTGTTTTAACCTCCTATGGCTTTGGAGGTTTGGGACGAATGGTATGTTGGCCTTATCACATGCTTGTCTTGTCTAATTTTTGAAGAGCCTCACTTGGTAGTTAAAGCATTAATGGTTGTTTGGCTTTATGGTCCCATCCATTACATTTATTACAACAATTAGGTAGTGTTCAAATTTGTGCGGTCCAACCGGTTAAAAAGTTTCAACAAAAAGTGTTTTAAGAAATAACGATGGAACTGAGATGAAGTGAATCTAATATCGAAAAAAGAGTAAAGGTGGCTTATTTTATGTAGATTTATCATTCATTTACGAGTGTTTGGTTATTTCATTTTCTTATTTTTTTGTTTTTTTTATTTTAGAAAATAGTTTTAGGTGTTTGGTTAGAGACCTTTAGAGATTCTTTGTTTTGTTTTTTGGGAAAAACAGTTTTTGCCAACTATAAACCGTAACAATAAACCAAACAGATCCTTTGTTTAAAGTAGACAACATCTACATGGTATTAAAACCATATGATCTGGAGTGTATGGCATCTAGCAGAACTTAAAAGGGCTAAGCAAACATGTATTAGAAATCTTTTTTACTAATAAGTATTTGTTTCTCTCTCCATTTTCGATACGGGATTGAGTCAATTTTTGCCCTCATCATGAGATTGTTACAGGTCACTAGCTTTCTATTGGTTCATTCACAAACCAAATATATCGTATGTGAAAAGTCGTTTTGATACCAATTTTAACAACACAATTATTATGTAAATATTCTCCACTTTTAATGCGTTTATATGTATTAAAAATTCATCTTATTAATAAACTTCGGTTACTCTCCTAATTTTAGAACTGGTATTTGCTCAGCTCCTCTAAACCAGTAGTTTCACTGCAAATCAAGCAGAGCATATGATTGCTAAAGGAGTTGATTCTTAGTGAAAAGGTTTGGTTCAATTTCTATCCTCACTTTTTTTTTCTCTGCTTTAATAATATGTGATTGATTAGTAGAAACAAAAAAAAAAAAAAATACATTGATATTAAAATAGTTAACGAAACAATAAAATTAGAAAGTTTGACTTCAACTTTTTTAATTCAATTTTACAATTAAGTCTTACATGGAAATGTTAAAATAATAAACTTATAATTAATAAAGTCTTTAATTTGGTTCATTGTAGTCCAAGAGTCATTTATGTATTTATCAAGTGTTGTAATGTTTCATAAAGAATCATTTGTATTTATAAAGAGTTATGTTGTTTACCAATATTCATGCTTGTAATGTATAACTACCTATAAATACAAGTAGTAAAACAAGAGAATTTTCTTCGAGTAATTTTACTCTTCCTCTGTACCTGTGAAAGTTTATTTATTTGATCCAACAAATTGGTATCAGAGCCAGACAAAAATTTTCTTACAATGATGAATGGAATGATCCTTATAAATATCCACAATTGTCAAATGAGAACTATGATAATTGGTGCATTAGAATGGAGGCTTTGTTGGGTTCCCAAGAAGTATGGGATATGGTAGAAACCGGATATGATCAGATAGAGAATGAGGAGGAATTGACGACTACTCAAAGATGAAATTTAAAGAATTTAAAGAAGGACCAACAAGCACTCTCTCTAATCCATATGTGTCTGGATGAGAATATGTTCGTGAAAATTTCTATTGCAGCAACTGCAAAGGAAGTATGGGAGATTCTTGAAAATTCCTTTAAGGGGAAAGATAAAGTAATCAAGGTGTGTTTGCAAACCTTGAGAAGTGAGTATGAGAAACTCAAGATGAAAGAGTCAGAGACAGTTGACGATTTCTTCAACAAAACCTTGGTAATTGTGAATCAGTTAAAGAGATATGCAGAAAAGATGGAGGATGTTCTTGTGATAGAAAAAATCCCGCGTTCTTTGACTCAAAAATTTGATTATGTGGTGACTGCTATTGAAAAATCAAAGAATCTGAAGACTATGTCTGTAGATCAACTTTTGATGTCGTTCCAAGCCAGTGAGAAGAAAATGGAAGATTCTCTTGTGATGGGCCTTTTGCCAGAAACTGATCCAATCAATAAAAAGAAAGAAGTTCCAAGTAAGAGCAGCATTAGCAAGGCCATGTGGAAGAGAGCTTCTTATATTAAAGCTAATCGAGAGGAAGTTGCAATGATCGGTCTTCGTCGAATTTTAGAGAAAGATATTAGACTAGATAAATTTGCACTTGCTCTATACAATAATTATGTAACCAATCAGTTAGATAAAGTATTGCTTTGTTGAAACATATTTCCACAATGATTTTGATTTAACAAAATTATTTAAATTAGAATTAAATTCCTAAGATAAAATATTCCAAGACATTAAATTTAAATGCTTTGATTTAATTGTTACTAATGTGTTTGTTCAAGTGTTGTTTGAGTATTTAATTCACAAGTATAAGACATTAAGAACAAAGCCCAAAGCCCATTAAGCAAGGTCAAGGCCCAAGCAAAGTCAACACAGATCCAAAGCTTATGGATCAACTCAGCCCAGTAAGAAGAAGGATCCAGAAGGCTTGCTAAACCGCTTCACAACGAAGCCACTGAGTTCAACAGACAACAAACAAAGCAGAAGTTGACTTAGCAAACTTGGAGACAAAGGCTACCTAAATGAGGAAAGTTTCAGTTGCATCAGAAGAGTTGTCGTCCCGCTGTCCATGAATCTTTGCCTTAAATGGAGAGACAATCTGGTGCGTACTGACCAAAATCTACTGAAGCACTAATCAACATAGAAAAGACTACGTTCTCATTGGCCGAAGATATTGAGCACTGAGGGTGAAAGGGACAGTAGAGTCGTTTCCCTCCAACGGTTATTTCGAATTTCAAAATGACCAAAGGCTTAAGGTGTCACTATAAATAGCCCTTTCATTTACTTCATTCGATGCATATCTTCACCAAGTCGAAACGCTGACCAAATTCCTACTTGAAGTTTTGTGCCAATGAAAGCAAAGCAATCTTACACCCATTCTTATCCTTGTGTAAAAGATTAGATTTTAGATAATTCAAAGTGTTCTGTGTATTTAGAACAAAAACCTTTATCAATTCTAAAATTGTTAGGAGACTCTGAGTTGCTCGGTTTTAGCACTCAGAGGTAGAATAATATTGAGTATAGGATATAGAGGAAGGTACTCTGTATACTCTCTGACTAAGGGGTTTGTGCTCTACCCAAAAGAGCTTAGTAGTGGATTAAAGCTTGGAAGGATTCTGGAGACTGGATGTAGGCAGGAGGCCGAACTAGGATAAAACTGCTGAGTAACTTTCTCTAACCCTTAACTCCTTATCTGCTTGCTTTTTATTGTGCCTAGTAAAACGCTTAACTGAATACATATTGAGTTGTGTGATTTGGTGCTAAGCTCAGGAATAGACTGTCTAGTGCTATCTCCTGACTCAGCGTTAGAAGTAGTCTTAGTCTTTGATTAACTAAAGTTGCCTCTGACCTCACTCAACATCACTGTGCTAACAACTAAGTGAAAAATCTTATGTGTTAAAAGAAACAAGTCAGCCTTTAAAGAGAAATTTTTTAAATAGTTCATTAACCCCCCTTCATGAACTAATTCTCATATTACAAGGGACCAACACTATATGCTAATGAGAATTCAGAGTCTTCAGACATAAAAAGTAATGAGGATGATGAAGATGAAGTAAAACCAAAAAATCAAATTAGTGCAAAGAAAAATGTACAAAATTCAGAAGTATCCAAAAAGAGGAAGAGGCTTGAAAAATAAATCAAAGCATCAGGCAAGAAGCAAAGCAAGCTTATGGAAGAAGTAGCGAAGGACAACAACAGTGCAAAAGGCACCGAGAAGGCCTCTGATGACAGCCATTCGCAATCATCTTCTCAACAATTTGTCAAGAAAAAGGAAGTTTCAACACCAGCATATGGTAAAGACATTGAGCATCTAAAAATTGTAATCAAATTATGGGCATTAGTGTACCTGCAATAATTTACAAGAAAATCAAGCATGTGTCAGAGAACAAATGTGAGGTCGAGCTAATGAAGGAACAGGAGGAGATAGTTTCCAAAGAAAGATTGTCATCAAGCACATCTGAAAAAAAAATCATGGAAGTTAAAAAGAGAAAGGAAAGAGTGAAAGAACTCAAGGTCATTGGAATGAGTAATATTATGTCAAGTTCATGTAAAATGTGCGGGTAAATTACATACGTGGTGTACAACATTTACCACGTTTCATACTTTGGTGTACAACTTTTATTTTTGCACACAAAAGTATACGAACTTACGGTGACTTCCCACTAAAGTGTATAGCAGGTAAAAATGACCGGTCAACCCAGTCAAACTGCCACATCACCAATTTTTAACTCAATTTTTTTTTCATAAAAGGTGGGACCCACCATCCTCTTCAACCTTATGTTTTCATCTTTAGTTTCTTTCTCCTCCATTTTCTTTTTATAAGCATCACTTCTCTCTCTAAATTCTTCCATCTCTCTCTAAATTTTCCATCTCTCTAACTCTCATCTCTCTCTAATTTTGTATTTCTCTCTCTAAATTCTTCCATCTCTTTCTAATTTTGTATTTCTCTCTCTAAATTCTTCCATCTCTCTCTAATTTTGTATTTCTCTCTCCAAATTCTTCCATCTCTCTCTAAATTCTCCATCTCTCTAACTCTCCTCTCTCTCTCTCTCTAATTCTGTATTTCTCTCTAACTCAAGATCCATATGTTAGTTCATGTAGTCAAAATTTTTATCCACATAATAAATAATAGAAAGTTTATTTCTGCTTCCCAATTTAGTGAACAAAGACTGATTAACAGTTAAGAAAAATAATGGATCTTATTTTATGATCTGTTAAACCATTCTTGTGGAGTTTTTATAAAAGAAGGAAGGAATGGAAATTTGGAGTCTTATCTGATTTCATAAGAGTAGTTACAGGCATATATATACACATGATTGGCCAGGATTAATGACATCCATCGCATCTTCCTGGAATTCAGAAAGGGTGAATTACATAATTGAAGTTGTGATGTTTTCTGGTGTTGCCTGTGAGGATTGTTGCTGCTCGATGTGGAGAGGAGGGAGGAGCTGGTTGTCTCTTCGATGCTATGTGTTTCCGTGCAAAGCACATCGTTCCATTTATGTTCTTAAGTTTTTTATGCTTTATCCTTTTGATGATAAGTTTTATTATAGAGTTTGATTTCATCACCCACCCTCAAAATTAGCAAGTATGGATTGGAAAGGCCATAATTAGATAGAGAGCGAGAGAGAGAGAGAGAATTTAGAGAGAGATGGAAGAATTTAGAGAGAGAAGTGATGCTTATAAAAAGAAAATGGAGGAGAGAGAAACTAAAGATGAAAACATAAGGTTGAAGAAGATGGTGGGTGCCACCTTTTATTAAAAAAATTGAGTTAAAAATTGGTGATGTGGCAGTTTGACTAGGTTGACCGATCATTTTTACCTGCTATACACTTTAGTGGGAAGTCACCGTAAGTTTGTACACTTTTGTGTGCAAAAATAAAAGTTGTACACCAAAGTGTGAAACGTGGTAAAGGTTGTACACCACGTATGTAATTTATCCTAAAATGTGCACTACAAATTATGTGCCTCATCCAAAATCCAAAATACCAGTTCATAGTGATAATAATGATGCTGATAGTACTAAGGATGATAATGATGATGGAAGACTCAATGAAGAGATCAATAACAATCAAGTTCGAAGAAAACGATGGAGATAATAATGGGGATGATGGAAGCCCGAAGTGAAGAGGTCAATAACCATGAAGTTTGAAAATGTAGCAGATTGAGAGCCGTTCTTGGTATTACTAATGGATAAAAAAATTATAAGTTTAAAGGGGTGTGTTGAAATAATAAACTTATAATTTAATAAAGTCTTTAATCTGGTTCATTGTAGTCCAATGGTCATTTATGTATTTATCAAAAGTTTTAATGTTTTATGAAGAGTAGTCTGTATTTACAGAGAGTTGTGTTGTTTACCAATAGTCATGTCTGTAATGTATAAATACCTATGAATACAAGTAGTAAGGCAAGATATTTTTTTTCCAATAATTTTATTCTTCCGTACCTGTTGTTAGACAAGGTGCCGAACGGCCTCGCCCGGGCGGACCGGGGGGTGGACACCTCATGGCGACGTAAGCGGTGATTGGCGCCAAAAGCAGCCAATCGTGGAATCAAGCTGCTCGGCAGGACCGGAGCTCGGAGTATGGAAAAGTCGCCACCCACGAATGGGAAAATGAATACCGATCCCTTGCAGGAGACCGGTGAGGGTTCGGGAAACTTAGGTACGAGCCGAGAAGGCTAGCTTCTTTCCGGAGAAAGGCTACTAGGCACCCCGACATCGCCCGGTTATGAACCACCGGCCTCCTACTCAGCGTGTTAGGCGATAACAGACTAATCGCATATTTCTTTAAATTTAAAATTCATTTGAAACCTTTACTTTCTCGCTTTGAAAACCGTTTTGAGCATGTCATTGAAAGCCACTTTAGTAAAGAATCACCCATTTTGCATGAATTTAAAGTATATAGGAGAGAGAGGGGGAGAAGAATTTGATTTATTCACAGTGCGATTTTATGCTTTAGACTATACACTAACTCTAAGCTAATCTCATTCCCCAAAAACAAGTTTATTTACATGGTTTGTACCTTAATCGCCGTTGGAACGATTTATGCATGTTTCAAAACCCCATTAATGACGTTCACTCGAATCGCCGTTGGAACGACTCGAGCGTTTGAAAACGTTGAGCAAACATTTTTAATCTAAAAGCGTGATTAAGCATACAAGTCAATTTATTTTGTACAAAAACCATTTACTTAGGAAAACAATTCAAAACTTCATTATTCACAAAAGCAATTTTAATTACAAGGTTCTCTTAATCCGTCGTTGGAACGAATTAAGGTTTTAACACGTGATGTTTTAGGAAATGGTTTAAAAACAACAAGAAAACATTATTTACACTTTGGGAATATCTAGAAAAGCTTTAATTTAAATAAGCAACTTGAACTCTCTTTTTGTGTTTTATTTTCCCCTTTTCACTCAATTAACCTTTGTTTGAATATAACTACAACAATTAATGAATTAAACCCAAATTCACCCAACTCAAATACTTTTAAAACATATATGTATATAGGAAATTCAAAATCGTGACACTTTTAGAAACCGTTTGAAATAGAAAATGAAATTAAAACACTTTATTTATCTTTTTAAAAACATTAAAAACTTTGAGTTAAGAAATCAAATTAAACCATCTCTTTTACAATTTAACCCCCTCCTTGAAGTTTATTAACTAAAAACATGGTTACTTCTTCCAATATACAACACCTCAAAAGGACCCCTCCTAATATAGTTAGGTATATATATATATATTCAAATAATTAGAAAACATATACTTTTATAGGAAAATAACTATTATACTATACATAATAAGTGGATTATTATTAAAAAATAGTTAGAAAGACAAAAGGTATAAAGACTATATTTAATGTCCAAATATATTCCTATATACATATATGCCCTCTAATTTAACCCAAATATATCTATAAACACAAATAATATACTAATGACCCAAAAACTTCCCAAAATAGCCCATAAAGTCACCAAATATCAAAACAGTCCCTACTCTTACCGAAACTCAAAAAAGAATCCCAAAACAAATAGCCAAAAATAATACTCTATATAATACCCCAAAATAATTACCTAGGTTATCTAAATAAACCAAAATGATACCATATTATATACCCTCAAACAATTAGCCCAAAATAGTACCCTATAAATAATTGTATATATATATATATATATATATATATATATATATATATATATATATATATATATATATATATATATAAATTAAAATTATTTAAAGCACATAAATATAAATATGCCTATAAATTAAATACTATATATAATGAATAATTTACTAGTGATGTATATGGACACAATCCCTAAATTAGAATAAAATACCCCATAATATAATATCCCAACATACCCGTATATAGATATCCACATCCCCTAATACACCTATATATATATATAATAAATTAATTTTAAAACTATTAAAATAACTAAATATATATATATATATATATATATATATATACCCATGGCCCTAAATGTGAAACCAAAAGCAAAAGTTCAAAAATGGTATTTTAAAAAAGTTCCAGCAGATTTTGTGACGGAAAATCCGTCACTGATCTGCTTTTAGTGACAGAAAAATAGAAAATCTCAGAAACAGTCCCTTTGAAATTCCAGATTTATCAAAACTTATTAGATCTACTCTATTTCATCATTTTAGCCCCCAAACTACCCCAAATCGGGTCATGGTTTGTAACGGAGGATTCTAAAACAACATTTTATTGAAAATAACGGTTCAAAACACTTGTAAACACACGGATCTATGACGTTTGGATCCCGAACTACCCTTAAATCGGGTCACGGTTCGTATTGGGATCCAAACGAAGTTTTTATTTCAAACCCAAAATCAAATACTTGTTCAAATGCAAAACAAAAAATTAACTTAACAAATCTAAACCATAAAAGTGTAAAAAAACAAATAAATAAATAGATCTAAACAATAAAATTGCAATAAAGATTAAACGGGTCTAGTTCCTCGGATTATTACCTCTCAATCGGTAATGGGGATGCCAAATCAAGTCGATTGATAGTGTTTTGAGTCGGATTTCTTTGTGTTTTTACTTTGTTCGGGTCTCGTGAAATTTTCCCAGAGGTTCGGGTCTTATTTTTTTCCTCTATGCCTTGGGACTCCATCCTATTTATAGGCATATAGAGCCCCAAACATAATTTATTTTTGGCTCCAAGCCAACTTGGAGCCAAAGATAAGCTAAATGAGCTTAGGAAACCTAACCATCATTAGCTTTATTATTTATTATTATTTTATTTTTACTTTTATTTTTTAATGATTATTATTGTGTTATTTTTATTTTTATTTTTTTAAAAAAAAATAAATTAAACAAAGCACTTGGCTTTGGCCAAGTGCAGCGAAATTGTACTTGGCCAAGGCCAAGTGCTATTGGGCTGGGCCTGGCGGCCCAGCCCCGTCACGGGCCGTCCAACGACCCGTGACGAAAAAAACGGCCCCCGATGGGGCCGCGTTTATATATATATATATATATATATATATATATATATAATAAAAAAATATTTAAACAAACAAAATACACCTAATGTTAACCAAAACCAATAACGATTTTCATCGAAAATGATTTTTGTCAAAATCGATTTTATAAAATTAACTTTTACAAAATCGATCCCTTTACAAAACTATCTATATTTTTGGATTGCTCGAATACCAAAACAAAACCCTTATCGACCCGAGATTTTATTAATAATAAAATTAATAAGAAAAGGGCATGAAATATCCCGAACTCGGCGAGACAATTTAAGATTTCATTCGCGGAACCAATTCGCCCGTCATCTCGATTCGATTTCCGAAGTCGATCAAACCGGTCTCCACGGTTCCTTTGAACAACGTTTTTTATTTATTATTTTTATTGACTCATATTTTAATCGACTGATTCGGATCCCTTTTTATAATTTTTCTTCATCGGTCCTCCGATCCCGGTGTCTACAGTTGCCCCTACTTTTCTATTTTTGACAGTGACGTGTGTGCTTTTTCGAAAACCATTTTCGTAAATTCAACACATGCAATGCGGAATATATTAAAGTAAAACACACCTATAGAGTGGGAGGAGAAATACCTGATCTCCATGTCGCAAGTTCCTATCTTGTCTTCAATCTTCACTTTGGCTGTCCCGTCCTTGCCTCTGAATCGGCTGCCGACAAACGCTCCTTCTGGGGCCCCTAGTCTCTAAATCGACCGCAGGTAAAATGGCTCTTTCTAGCAACCCTAGTCTAAATCGACCGCAGGTAAATGGCTTTTTCTAACGACCCTAGTCTAAATCGACCGCAGGTAAATAGCTTTTTCTAGCGACCCTAGTCTTCACATCGACCGCAGGTAAAGTTGCTTTTTCTAGCGACCCTAGTCTTTATCTCGACCGCAGGTAAAGTTGCTTTTTCTAACGACCCTACTCTTTATCTCGACCGCAGGTAAAGTTGCTTTTTCTAGCGACCCTAGTCTTTATCTCGACCGCAGGTAAAGTTGCTTTTTCTAGCGACCCTAGTCTTTATCTCGACCGCAGGTAAAGTTGCTTTTTCTAGCGACCTTAGTGTTTATCTCGACCGCAGGTAAAGTTGCTTTTTCTAGCGAGACCCTAGTCTTTATCTCGACCGCAGGTACTCTTTCGTTTTGAAATTAATCATTCAACCCTATTCTCCACATCGATCGCAGGCGTCCTTTCGTTTGCGTATCTCCACATCCATCGTTCGACCCTAATATCTACATCGATCGCAGGCGTTTTCATGTATTACAGACGTCCAAATCGAACATCCGACCCTAATCTATACATCGATCACAGGCGTCCTTTCGTTTGCATATCTCCAAATCCATCATTCGATCCTAATCTCTACATCGATCGCAGGCGTTTCCTTGTATTGCAGATCTCCAAATCGAACATCTGACCCTAATCTATACATCGATCGCAGGCGTTTGCTTGTTTCACATATCTCCAAATTAACCGTTCGACCTTAATCTCTACATCGATCGCAGGTGCTCTTCGTTGATGATAGATGGGCTTTATCACTCGTCCGAGAGTTGGAATTGAGACCTCGTCCAAGAGGTTTTGACCGCAGTTTCTTTGATATTTGGGCTTTATCACTCGTCCGAGAGTTTGTGACTGCAGTCGCTTCATGCCGTAGACTAGAGTCCGTAGCGGGGCCTGTGCCCATTGATAATGTCGTAGACCGCAGTCCGTAGCGGGGCCTGTGCCCGTTGATAATGCCATAGACCGCAGTCCGTAGTGGGGCCTGTGCCCATTGATAATGCCGTAGACCGCAGTCCGTAGCAGGGCCTGTGCCCATTGATGATGCCATAGACCGCAGTCCGTAGCGGGGCATGTGCCCATTGATAATGCTGTAGACCGCAGTCCGTAGCGGGGCCTATGCCCATAGATCGAATCCTAATTTGCCGATCGAAGCCTGCCTAGACTTGCACAAATTTCGTGGAGCTATCCAAGTATTTCTGCGTGCGGCTTGACTTAAGTCACGCCCATCATCTGGTGAGTATTGTATAACCTAGTGTAGTGATATGTATGCACATGATTATGAATGAATGTATATATATTTTCTCTTTTTTTTTCTTTCTCCTTTTTTACATTGCTTCCCTCCTATTTTTCTTTACAGGGAGGCCTCCATTCTATGGGCCGAAGAGTACAGGAGGGCGTGGCGGCCGGGCGAGGAGAGTCACTATGGAATGATGACGCTCAGATCATACATCGTTATCGAGAGATGGAGGATGAGTGCTCCAGCTGGGAGGAGCGAGGCCGGGCAACCGAGGAGAGGAGCCGTGTGGATATAGAGGTCCAGCGAGCTACTAAGGAGAGTTTGCGGATTGCGGTAAAGGGTCATCGGGTTGCCGAGGAGGCCTTAGCCGAGGAGTGGGCACCTTATTTCAGAGGCTTTGATTCGCTTGAGGGCTTTTGGGACTTTGGGGTTCCTCCTCCTTGATAGTCCCGTCATTGTTTTGGTTTACGACTTTATTAGTACTACCGTGATGTATAGTGGGTATATGTGAAAAAGATGTTTGTGTAGGCTTTTTATTTGGTGGTGGGGAAAAGAAATGTATAACTCATGACTTGTAATACCATGCATTCAGTCGATCATAATCATTTCAAACATTCTCTTCGAATACATTCATGCCTTTATTTATTTACAAGCAACAGAAATACTTAGCCACTTACACATTATTTCCATAATTGCTCAAGATATAACTACTATTACCAGGATCCGCCTTTTTTCGGTTTTCAGGTCCCAGCGATTTTTCAACTCTCCTTTTATTATCCCGGAATTTTCAAATGAGCGCCCTCTTGGGTTTTCACTCATTGGGATGTCCCTTATTGTTGCATAGATCGCCCTTTGCGGGGTTTCAACCTATCGAGAATTTTTATTTCTTTTTTTTTTACGAAAAGTATTTCTTGAGCCTATCCAGATTGGTAGGTTCGGAGAACTCCATGCCGTCCATAGTAGCAAGCTTCACCGTCCCCTTTCTCAGGATCTTCTTCACGAAGAACGGTCCTTCCCAGTTTGGCCTAAACTTGCCCCTAGGGTTAGTGTGCGTCATTCGGATCTGTTTCAGCACCATATCCCCTTCTTTGATAGGGCTGGCCTTGACCTTTTTGTTGAAGGCCCGGGCCATCCTTCTTTGATATAACTGCACATGGTAAAGAGCCTCCATCCTTTTCTCGTCCACCAATGCCAACTATTCATATCGCTTCTTCACCCATTCCGTCTCGGGAATCTCTGCTTCTACTGCGATTCTCAACGATCGCTTTTCAACCTCAATTGGGAGAACGGCCTCTGCCCCATATACCAAAGAGAATGGTGTTGCCCCAGTAGACGTTCTAACCGTCGTGCGATAAGCCCATAAAGGGAGCGGAAGTTGCTCGTTCCAATTTCGATGCGACTCCACTGTCTTTACAAGAATCCTCTTAAGGTTCTTATTTGCGGCTTCTACTGCCCCATTAGCTTGCAGAAAGTATGGAGAAGATCTATGATGCTCGATATTGTACTCCTGGGAAAGACTTTTTACTTCTCCTTGAAACTGGACCCCATTGCCCGTGATCATGTGATGAGGCACCCCGAACCTGGTGATTAGATGCTTTTCAATAAACTTCCTCATCTACTTTGATCCCAGCTTACTAAACGATTCTGCCTCTACCCACTTGGTGCGGTAATTAATGGCAACTACGATGAACTTGTGTCCATTAGATGCATTAAGCCTCACCTCGCTGATGATATCGATGCCCCAAGCTGCAAACGGCCAAATGGGTGCCAACATGTGTAGTTCCATAGCTGGCAGGTGGTTATAATCCCCGTTGATTTGACAACCATGGCATTTCTTCATATATTCGTTTCAATCTCTTTCCATGGTGAGCCAATAGAAGCATTGCCTTACGATTTTCTTTTCTAATACTGCTCTTCCCATATTGGCTCCACAAATTCCTGAGTGTACCGACTCCATTGCCTCACGGGCTTCTCCCTCGTCCAAGCATCTCAATTGTAATCCATCGGTGTGCCTTTTGTAAAGCAAATCATTATGGATGACGAACTGATGAGCTAACCTCCTGATCACAACCTGATCCCTAAGTTCTGATTCTGCTGGATAAGTCCCGTTTTTCATGAAATTCACAATGTCGAAGTACCAAGGCTTCTCGTCTACTCCTAACAACATTACATCTTCATAGCACGGTTTGTGGGACCTTTTTAGCACCAAAGGCTTTGAGGCAAGATTCCGTGGATTATCCCACACCGACACCAAGGTGGCTAAAGCATCCGCTACTTGGTTCTGTGCTCGGGGAATGTGATAAAAGCGGCACTCGCTGAATCTCTGTGCCAACCCCTCCAGCTGGTCTAGGTATGGGCGCAACCTTTCTTCCCTTACTTCCCAGTTTCCTTGTGCTTGTTTGATAATCAGCTTTGAGTCGCCCCAGATTTCAACGTACAATGCTCCCAATGCTGCTAAAGACTCCAACCCGTAGACGCACGCTTCATACTCGGCCGTATTATTAGTGAGAGTGAACGATAACTTCTTTGCCATTGGTATCCTTTCTCCTTCTGGCGAGATAAGTAACACTCCTACACTTGCTCCACTTAAATTAACTGCGACGTCGAAGAACATTTTCCACGGTATAACCTCTATGGTGCTCAAATGCTCGTCGGGGAAATCATAGTTCGTCTCCTCTTCTTCCGCACTTAGGGGCTGATTGGCCAGAAATTCTGCTACGGCTCTCCCCTTGATAACCTTCTTCGTTACATATTCGATGTCGAATTCTGACAGAAGCAACGACCATCGGGCCAGCTTTCCGATTAAGGATGGAGTTCGGTACAGATACTCCACGGGATCCATCCGGGAAATAATGATCACTTTGTAAGACTGAAAATAGTGTCGCAGCTTCTTCGTTAGGCATACTACTGCCACGCATGTCTTTTCGATCATATTATACTTAAACTCGTATTCCAGGAACTTCTTACTCAGATAATACACCGCATGCTCCACACCGGTGTCCCCTTCATGGGCCAACATTGCTCCAATGGATCGCTCCTCGATCGCTATAAAGAGGAGAAGTGGTTTTCCAAGTTTAGGCAGCCTCAAAACCGGTGGATTAGTCAAATAGGTCCGGACACTTTCCAACGCTTGCTGGCACTTATCGTTCCAAACCGTGGGTTGATATTTCCGTAGCAGCTTAAAGATTGGTTCGCAGATTGTGGTGAGTCATGTTATGAATCGACTGATATACTGAACCTGCCCCAGGAATCCTCTCACTTCTTTCTCATTCTTCGGTGCCGGCATTTCCTGTATGGCTTTCACTTTATCGGGATCCACCTCAATCCCCTTGTTACTGATTACGTAGCCTAGGGTTTTCCCCGACGATACGCCAAAGAAGCACTTCTTCGGGTTCAACCTTAGCTTGAATTCTGCGATTCGGGCCAAAAACTTCTCAAGTGCTATGAAGTGCCCTTCTCTTGTATCCGAATTGACCATCATGTCATCCACATAGACCTCCACCTCTTTGTGTATCATGTCATGGAATAAAGCCGTAGCCATTTGCTGATAAGTTGCCCCAGCGTTTTTCAAACCAAACGGCATTACTCTATAGCAGTATGTCCCCCACTCAGTAGTGAACGAGGTCTTTACTTTGTGCTTCTCGGCCATCTAAACCTGCATGTAGCCCATGAAGCCATCCACATTCGTGTACAAGACGCTTGATGCTGCACTGTCGATCAATACATCGATGTGAGGCAATGCGAATTCATCTTCAAGCCTTGTTGAGATCTCTATAGTCGACGCACATTCGCACCTTACCGTCCTTCTTTGCGATTGGCACTACATTTGCCACCCAAGGGGGATAGTCGATTACTTCGATGAACCTTGCTTCTAACTGTTTCTTCACTTCCTCTCTGATCTTATCCGCCCATTCTGGCCTCATGCGTCGAAGTTTCCGTTTTACAGGCTTAGCATCGGGGTATGTTGGAATACGGTGAGTTACGATTGATTGATCGATTCCTGGCATGTCTTCGTACGTCCAAGCAAACACTGTTTCGTATTTTGTTGATTATTCTCTCAAATTCTTCTCTCTCTTCAATAGTTAATTCTTAAGCAATTTGTATAAGTTTAGGATTTTCATCCCTGCCAAGATTTAAAGTTGACATTTCTATTGCATTGATTTCAAATGTAGGCATGTTATATGAATGAGAATGCATGGAATGATCAGAATCAACATTAAGCAAGTAAGCAAAATCAGAATTCATTTCATTGATAGTATTGGTGAGTACATCATCAGATTCAAACAAAGCGGTAATCTAGTTGTCATCAACAGGGTTCTCGAGTTTCTCATAAGTCTTAGAGGTACTAGGCTCATCCACCGCTCCCACAGTGGCCTCAATAGTGATCACATGCTCCTCAACATTAAGATCTAACATCATGATCTCCTCGATGAAACAGCTTGCTTCTCCTTTGCCCCAATCGGTAACATCATTGAAGATCTCAAAACCTGGTAGAATCTTTTCTTCGGTGCTAGCAGCCATTTCCAGCTCATCATCAGACTCATCCCAGATGTTGATCGGAACTCTCTGATTGATACCATCCTCATCGGAGGAACTTCCCCAAATATCCACGACCATCAGATCCATTACGTGAGGATGTTCGGATTTACGTAGGAAGGGTCCGACGATCCATACCGAGCCCAGCCTATCAGTTCTTCATAGTCCCTGAGGAACACTCCATTCATTCTTCTAGCGACGAGTGGAATAGCACCCATTCGGATACACATGAGTTGCTCCTGATCGCTCAAGGTGACCCGACATGAGGCATACTCGAACCTCCATCTCCTAGCATAATCCACGAATGCTTCCTCGGGAAATTGCTTGATCCTTTCTAAATCTTCCAACGACCCAGTCCACGGGATGTATGATAGCGTAGATCTAGGTAGAGTTTTCTAATGACGACTAAATGTGTATTGCGGTGAATGTGCTATGTCTACGGATGTGGTCTTTATAAATTGCTCTTGACTCTACTTAGATGCTACGACTACTTAGGGGCAAGTGTACCCCGTCGTATCAAGTAATAATCCGGTTAAGACCGGGTATCGAATCCACGGGATTTATAATTACAAGTATTAGACGACTCGGTTTCGTATGTTATTTAAGCGGTGATTACTTTGGGGTAAAGTAAGACACAACTACACATTATTCCTAACTATTGGCGACTCAGATTCGTGCAGCTAAAACTCTACGAAGCGGGGTGTGTATGATAAGTTATAACCACGATAAACAACGACTCTAAATGTATACGGATAATGGTTTACTCTTGCAAAGACGACCAAGTGTAGTAAGACCGACCCGTGAAGTACTTAGACTACGTGATTCGTAGTCAAGGCGTGTCTAATACGGGGGAACTAGAAATTAGGGCCCGTAAGTTCCGTGGCTTGTCAATTCCTACGGTTTCCGGTTTGTCACTTCCGGTAAGGCAACACCTATATAATTCCCTAAAGATAGCCCGGATGGCGGCGGTAATCGCGTGCTCCTACACAATAATCAATTATCAATATCAAAACAAGCAATAAACATTAACACATAAAGGGAAATAGAGATTATAAACCATAAATTATAAATATGGAAAGTGTTTAGATGAAATACAACCAAGCCTAGTACATAGGAAGAGTACAAGCTAATTAGCAAGTAAAAAGGGAGAATCCGCCCTTAGAACTAGCTAACCGGACTCAAAGCCGTCTCCTAGGTCGTGGAGGTGGAACTCTCGAGCTTGGTGACGAATGATGGAGCGGAACTTCGATGGAACGCCGGAACAACCGAACAAGCTCTCGAAGGGGAGAGTTTTACTACAAAATTTGAATCTAAATTACAAGGAAGGAAAAGAGTATAGTATAGCTCTCTCTAGTATGTAATTGGTGTCAAATGAAGTTCAAGAGCTTCTTATTTATAGACATCAAGCAGGGGCAGGTTTGTAATTGCACTAGGCACAAGTATGGAACAACATTATTTGGTGCAGAAATCCCATGATACGCCCCGCGTGTTTTGG
Source organism: Euphorbia lathyris (assembly GCF_963576675.1). Taxonomy (NCBI): domain Eukaryota; kingdom Viridiplantae; phylum Streptophyta; class Magnoliopsida; order Malpighiales; family Euphorbiaceae; genus Euphorbia; species Euphorbia lathyris. The sequence goes on along the minus strand of NC_088911.1, from coordinate 48,033,970 downwards.
TCTATGCCCCGCGTAAATGCCCATTCCGTCAGAAATCTTCTGCATGTGGACCAATTCGTTGTCTTGTTGACTCAAGTACGCCCTGCATAGAGGATTATACGCCCCGCGTGTTTGAGTCTCTGGAATTTTATTGCCTGAATTGGTGCCTTTACGCCGTGCGTAGCTGAAGTACGCCCCGCGTAGGTATAGTTGACTCTGGGACACAATGCAGTCTGACTTTCAGGATTAGCCCAATGATTGCCGACATGTGTCATACGCCCCGCGTATGCTGAGTCAGTTCCACATGGTGCATGCGGATAAGGCAATTATTTCTGGCATTATGTTTCACGCCCCGCGTACAGGATAATACGCCCCGCGTATTGAGTGGATTTTTGCTCCTTTCTCGTACCTAAAATACAAATCTTGAGAGCCGAGTTAGCTTGACGTTTTTATTTCCTAAACTAATAAAAAACGAGGAAAATAAACTAAAAGTACGAGATTTATTTTTATTTCTTTATTTATCAAAAACAGTTTATTTTTGTAATTAAACTTATTTATTTTACCCGAAATCATCCCGTAAATCACGCTAAAAGATAGGGGTAAAATACCCCTATCAAACCTCCTCGGACTTTAAAGTTTTACTTGTCCTCAAGTAAAAGAAATCAAAAGACAAGAGATTGCGAAAATTAAGAAACAAACCGAAGGTTGGTTTTTCCAAGTGCGTGATTTCAAAGTTATGGTTTTGTGCAAAGGTTTCGGTAAGTACCTACGCAAACAATTGAGTACGAAACTTGTTTGAAACCTCCATGATCAAGATTTAATAGGCAATATTAACGGGGGTTGATTATCTTTTGAGAACCCGATAGTACCTCACCAAAGGATTTCGCTCTTACTCTCAATTTTAGGTGGGTCGGTGTTTTATCACTCTTCTTTGCACTTACTCGAGATCATATTGAATTTGCATTTTCATCCGGGTTTTTCCTCCTAAAATATGGTTAGGCAATATTAAAAATGAACCCGGAGGGGGGTTGTAATATGGGTGGCTTTTTTAGTGGTTAGTGTAAAGGAACTCGAGTTCAAAAATACCGTTTGTGATTGCACCGTATCATATTTCAGCCTTGGCGAATTTTACAAAATATACTTCAAAGTTGCTCGGGTGGAGCTTGAGAATGCCTTTTTATTTTTATTGTATCCTTTGTTTTCATAGAGACACAAAAACAATATTTTGAGAGTTTATGGTGTTCATTTGCTAAGGTCGTGACTTATTTTGGGTAATTCGGGTGCACTTGGTTGTGTCGGTATTTGAACAAGAGGAAAAAGGGTTAAATGTTAAAAAGGGTATTAACAAAAAAAGTGGGTTAATAGGCTCGAAGGGGTTTCCTAATGTTTAATGAAAACGAGAAAAATAAATTAAGAAAAATTAGCCTAAGTGGGTTTATCATCTATTGCCTTTTTACCATAAATAAGTGTACTTAACCCGGTATTGGATGCAAATTCTATGAGTCGAGTGAAGTCAAAGCTCTCGAAAAATTGTGAAAGAATTAGAGTTCTCGTACGAACTATTTTAGGCTCAAGAATACCTCACAAAGATTCGGGTTTAAATTGTGCACTATCGAGTTTTCGCTAAATTCTCAACTATCCTGTTTTTATTGCCTTTTCAAAGTTCATTATGGAGATGACAATTGGGTTAAGACTCAATGCCTTAGTTTAGTGCTTATCCTAAGCTTTGCACAAATTCCCTAATTTCGAAACCAAGACTAAAATTTCTGCATCGAATCATTCCTTTATGTTCCGACGCTTTTATTTTTGATGACAAATAACGGAACTTTAATTAATTTCCGAAGGAAGGGTAGCGTGTCGGGAAAATTTGAAAGAGTCAATAAATTAGTTTAATTTTTTTTTATTTATTAAATTTTTATTTTTGTTTTTGGTAGTGCAAAACAAACGTTAAGTGCGGGGTTGTACGTCCCTCCGCGTTATTTAAAATGACGCCTATTCCAAGGGCGTAACAAAAAGAAACGAAAACAAAAACAAAAATAAAGTGAGAAAAGGAAAATAAAAAGAAGACCCTTAGTGGTCAGGGGTTACGCGAGGCGTGCCCAGAGGGGCGCCCCGCGTAACCAGTACTTTTTTGTGGTGTTACTGGGCAGAGACTCAAATACGCGGGGCGCAGGAACTGGGCGCCCCGCGTGTTTGAGCTTCTGAACCTTTTTTAAACATAAAAACGAGGGGACGCGGGGCGTGCCATGGGGTACGCTCTGCGTGGCTTTATTACAAACAGCAAAAATAAACAGCACGAAACATAAACGGAAAGTACTAATATATTAGAAAATAAAAAGATAGTACATGAAACATCAAAACAGCAAAACAAAAGAAAATGAAAACACAAAGAAAATGGAATTATGGTTGAGATGGAGGTGGAGTGCCATGGAGGTTGAAGTATGAGGCGAAGGAGTTGGTGAGGGCGTCAAAGCGAGCATCGAGGTGAACCCGATCCTCTCGTTGTTAGGCTTCGATGGAGTCGAAGCGGGTGTTGAGGGTGGCGAATTGAGAGTCATAATGAACCCGGTCCCGGCGTTGGTTATCCTCCAAGATATCCAACCGAGTATAACGCATTGAAGTCATGGTTGGGTGGAGGACTGAAATTGAGGCCCAAATCCGAATCCGAACCCCCTTCCTCGTTGGCATGAGCCACCCCCGAAGTCTCTCCCGGGCCCAAAATGGAATGGTTAAGGGACTTAAAAGCATTTTTCTCCACGGGCCTAGGCAAAAGGCTGGGGAGGCGAGCAAGGGTAGCCTCGCCAAGAGCGGAAGTGGCGAAAAGAGTGACTAGATGGCCCATCCCGATCTTGCCCCGCTTCCGGGTGGAAATGTGGTGGAGTTGGACAGCCACAAGATAAGAGAGGTCATAGGCACAGTTGTTGACACAACAATATAGTGCCAAAAGCTCGTCCTTGTTAACCTTTGTGGATTCCGTCTTCCCCGAAAAGTAGACGGAGATGAAGCGGTGGAGAAGTTGGAGGATTGGATCATGAATGAGAGAGGGGCGGAGGTTGGAGACGTCATAATCCTCGGACCTGGTGATGGAGGTCCAAAAATCACGAGCGGAAACCTCCTCGAGCCAATGGGAGATACAGTTTTCCGCTTGTTTGGTGAAGTGAGTGCGGAGCCATGGGGTATCAATGTTGAAGGGGTGGTTATGAAGGCGGAAATTGAAGAGGGCAGCACCGGGGACATTGTTAGAGGTGAGGGTGGTGTAGAACTCCAAAACTAAGGAGGGGTAAATACGGTGTCTTTCTAAAAAATGATCGTACCAAGAGAGAGCACGGAGGCGCTCTATGAAGGCCTCGCCAAGACCGAAACGGTCAAGGGTGTTCTGCTCTATGTATGAAAGTTCCATAAAGTGGGCAACAGACAGTGTCTGGTAGTGCTCGGCCTCCCCCTCGGTTAGGAGATGAAAAGGGGCCCGGTGTAGGCGGGTAAGAGGTGGAGTTCCCTCCCGTGGAGGTGATTGTTGGTTTTGTGCGGAACGGGCCCGTGTGGACCGTGGGGGGCGTATATCGGCGACTCTCTTTCTTGCCATGGCAATGGTGATAAATGGAGGAGGATTGAGAGAAGATGGGAGAAGGGTGTGATAAAGTTGGGAAAATAGTGATGGAAGAAGAAGGAGAAAGAAGAGGTATATATAGGGGGAGAGTGGGGAATCCAAGCAAAGCTCGGATTCCCAGAGGGGTACGCGGGGCGTAAAGGGGCCACGCCACGCGTATCCTTCCCCCTGATGTTTATTTTATGCAAAATCGGTGAGGTACGCGCGGCGTAAACAGGGTTACGCCACGCGTATCGGACCTCTTGTCCCTTTTTATGACAAAAAGGGCAGGGACGCGGGGCGTAAATGGGGTTACGCCCCGTGTAAACGGACGGAAGAAGAAGGATCTTTGTGGGTTTTTTTTTTGGTAATTTTCTGATTTTTTTGGATTTATGAGTGTTTAATGATTTTTAATTATTTTATGATTTTTATGTTTTATTTATGGGTAATTAAGGTGGTGGTTAATGACAATTTATTGTGGAGGGAAGGTGGAAATTTGAATTTGAAAAGATGAGAATTGATTGGGTGGAAGAGGAGGTGGAGTGTGGAAGTGGGAAAGTTGTATAGGAAAGAGGAGTGATGGGAAGTTGGAGAGAGAGAAGGTTGCCCCTGGGGTATGCCCCGCGTGTCCTCCACGTGGCTTTTATTAAAAGGGCAGACACACAACTACGCGGGGCGCAATGGGGTGTACGCCCCCCCCGCGTATTTTAAGATTTTGGATTAATGTGGGATTTGTTTTTCTTTTGATTTTAAGAAAATAAAAGAAAAAGGAAGAAAACAAAATGAAGATGAAAATAAAATCACAATAATGCAAAATAAAGAAAAAGAAATAATGTTTATAATACATATAGACAAATGGTTCGAGGGATTCAAACCGATGCTACGTTTTGAGTCGAAGTAGCTCGACTTTCTTATATGGCGACTTATTGCGAGACGTCCGCGTTGGAGCTTGACGGGTCCGAACTCCTATTGTTGAGGAGCATTATCACTTGTCCGGATTCCCGATTCTTACCCCGCGGATTTTGTTCAGTATTCGCCGGGAGGGTTCCTAGTGGCCTTTCTTGTTGTTGACGGTTCAGGTGGGCCACCTGGCTACTAAGATCCCTGCAAAACACTTCGTTGTCGGAAAGACGGGTTAATATGTCCTTCAACAAGGACGTGACTGATTGGTCATGTACATTGTTGGAAGGCGGAGCGTTTCGATTACCGGGCGCGACTTGTGATTGCCCGAGCCCGTTTTCCCGAAATTCTTGCTTAAAGCCGGATGGGGGCCTCAACGCGTTATTATTGTTGCCATATGATAAGTTCGGGTGTTGATACCGAGGCCTCCATCCGCTGTTATTATTATTATTATTGTGGTGAGAATAGGAGTTCGGATGGGAATTATACCTTTGGTTACCTCCTATATAACTTACGTTTTCGGCATCGCCGGCGAAGGGGCTACCGATTTGGCAATTAAACGCATCATGGTCTCCACCACAGTGAGTGCACATCATGACCTGTACACTTTTATTGAGGCTTAATTGGGCGATCAACGAGTCAAGCTTCTTATTCATTTCAACTATGGAGCTTTTCGGAGCCTCTTTCTCCACAGCGAATGTCTGGTGTCGCAACGGGCCGGCAAGCCGATCCTCTTGCCATTGCACACTTTTCCTTGCGAGCTCATGAATGAGCTCGTAGGCCTCACTAGCTGACTTCCGAAATAGATCCCCACCTGCAGCGGAATCAACAGTCGCACGGTTAGTGGGAGTTATCCCGTGGTAAAAAGTGCTTACCAAGTCGTGCTTTGGGATGTCATGGTGGGGGCAGTTTCAGAGCAACTTCCGGAACCTAGCCCAAGCTGCTGAAGGGCCTCGCATTCCAACTGCCTGAAGGATGTGATATCGGTCCGTAACTTGACTGTTTTGGACGGCGGAAAATAGTAGGAGAGGAACTCCTTTTCAAGCTCTTCCCATGACGTGATGGATCCCGCCTCCAATGAATGTAGCCACTCCAGCGCCTGTCCTGTCAATGAAATAGGAAACAATTTCAGTCTCACATCCTCAACGGGAACACCATTTTGCCGAGAGGTATCGGCACACATAAGAAATTTATCCAAATGTTCGTTGGGGTTTTCATGGAGTTCCCCTCCGAATTGACCGCATTGTTGTATTAGTTGGATCATTCCGGTCTTGATCTCGTATGTGTTGGCCGGAATTGTGGGAGCGACAATGCCGTTACGATTTTGGGGACGATGCGGCGCAAGGATCTCCATCATCGAACGCGTATCATTGGCCCCGCGGATGTTGTTCACGTGTGGCCTTGGGTTTCCGTTGGGTTGGTTGACCTCGGCGTTGGGGTTTGCCATTCTCTCTTTCCGAATCCTACAAAGAGTACGTTCAATTTCGAGATCAATAGGTACAAGAGAATCACTTTTAGATCGGGTGTGCATAAAGTAAAACAAGTATAAAAGAATTATCAACAAAAAAGAATAATGTTAGCAAACGTATATATAAACAATTTATACAAAAAGAATGCTTAAACTAACAATGCAACGTTTTTGTCTAATATTGTAGGAAATTATAAATCCCCGGCAACGGCGCCAAAAACTTGATAGCGTAGATCTAGGTAGAGTTTTCTAATGACGACTAAATGTGTATTGCGGTGAATGTGCTATGTCTACGGATGTGGTCTTTATAAATTGCTCTTGACTCTACTTAGATGCTACGACTACTTAGGGGCAAGTGTACCCCGTCGTATCAAGTAATAATCCGGTTAAGACCGGGTATCGAATCCACGGGATTTATAATTACAAGTATTAGATGACTCGGTTTCGTATGTTATTTAAGCGGTGATTACTTTGGGGTAAAGTAAGACACAACTACACATTATTCCTAACTATTGGCGACTCAGATTCGTGCAGCTAAAACTCTACGAAGCGGGGTGTGTATGATAAGTTATAACCACGATAAACAACGACTCTAAATGTATACGGATAATGGTTTACTCTTGCAAAGACGACCAAGTGTAGTAAGACCGACCCGTGAAGTACTTAGACTACGTGATTCGTAGTCAAGGCGTGTCTAATGCGGGGGAACTAGAAATTAGGGCCCATAAGTTCCGTGGCTTGTCAATTCCTACGGTTTCCGGTTTGTCACTTCCGGTAAGGCAACACCTATATAATTCCCTAAAGATAGCCCGGATGGCGGCGGTAATCGCGTGCTCCTACACAATAATCAATTATCAATATCAAAACAAGTAATAAACATTAACACATAAAGGGAAATAGAGATTATAAACCATAAATTATAAATATGGAAAGTGTTTAGATGAAATACAACCAAGCCTAGTACATAGGAAGAGTACAAGCTAGTTAGCAAGTAAAAAGGGAGAATCCGCCCTTGGAACTAGCTAACCGGACTCAAAGCCGTCTCCTAGGTCGTGGAGGTGGAACTCTCGAGCTTGGTGACGAATGATGGAGCGGAACTTCGATGGAACGCCGGAACAACCGATCAAGCTCTCGAGGGGGAGAGTTTTACTACAAAATTTGAATCTAAATTACAAGGAAGGAAAAGAGTATAGTATAGCTCTCTCTAGTATGTAATTGGTGTCAAATGAAGTTCAAGAGCTTCTTATTTATAGACATCAAGCAGGGGCAGGTTTGTAATTTCACTAGGCACAAGTATGGGATATACTATCCTAGCGTGGTTATAGAAAATCAACGTGGTTATAGAAAATCAACGTTTCGTTGAATCGCATGCTTATTCGAAGCAGGGATATTACCGCTCTCCTCATTTAGACACGAATTGAGCAAACACACCAATCGGGTCATATTTCTTGTGGTTTTGGTAACGGTCGAAATGATCGAGCCATTAGTCAAACCCACAGTCTCGTCCATATGGTGCGATAATGCGGTTTTTTAGCTTAATTCGGCTTCGTGATTTTAAACGGCGTATATACCAGTTTGAGGCACGTATTTAACGACATTGGTTCATTTTCTTTAACTACTCTCAGGATTGATATACATCGTAGATACGGAATGATTTTGGTCGTTTGTTTATTTTGCTTTTATTTTCTTAGTCACCTTCGCGGATACACCCATTTCTCTTAAGAACAACACAAGGCGTAACGTAAGAGTTCATTTTTTATTAAGAAGGGACGGGCCACGTTTATGAAACTCTTTACGTTACAATGGGGTCATTCGAAACAGAAATGTTCTTTGTTTTTGTTTTGTCATAATTTCGTTTTATCCCAACGTATCTAAAGAATGTAAATAACGGCTATCGTTAATATAGTCTTTTGAATCGAGATATAACTATCCTTAATACCAAAACCGATTCGTATTAATACGTGCTTACGTCACAATGTATTTCCTGAACATGTGCCTTCTTCGGGACACAGAAAGGGACCAGGCGGGTGATAGGGGTCAAAAACCCCTATCTTTGGGTACGGTTTTTGGACGGGTTTTAGCATTATTTAGTTAATAAGCGAGCATTTCTCGCATTTAAATGCTTTTGTGTGAGTTAGTTAGGAATTGGAAACGTTTTATTTATTTTTCGTTGTTTAGGCTCGTTTTATGACCAATCTAGGCAATTACGGCCAAAATAGCATGCATAGTATAATTCCATTATCTTTTGAAGCTAATTGGTCCGTCAAAAGTCGCACCAAACGAAGCGTTTGCTCAAAATAAGCGATTGACGGATCAATTTAGCCTTTGGACTAATGTTATCTGGAGTTTCTGTACGTGCGCAGGTGTAAGTTCGGGCGAAAAAGGGCATCGACGGCATTCGGCAAGCATCAAGGGCATGCCAGGCGAAAACGCTCGACGAGCGGGCCTCCGCATGCCATGCTTGCTTGCCGAGCAGGCCCCTGGAGGCCTACTCGCCGAGCAGGCCGCTAGAGGCCTGCTCGAGCGAGCAGGATGCCTACTCGCCGAGCAGGCCGCCAGGCGCCTGCTCGGGCGAGCAGGAGCCTGCTCGCCGAGCAGGGCGCTGCTCGTCGTGAGTAGCCCTGCTCGCCGAGCAACTCACCCTGCTCGGCGAGCAGACCTGCGGGAATTGGTCAAAAAGACCAATTCCGCCCCTACGAAGCCACGATGGACCCCACGACTTCCTACACCAATAAGGACACGAAAATAGGTCAAAAAGAGGGCCGAGCCATGCCTATAAATAGAGTTTTTCCAATGTAATTTAGATATCTTTCAATTTTGTAAATTATCTTAGCTTTCCCCTTGTAATTCCTCTCCATCTCCTCCATCTTCTTCGACTTCCATTGAAGCTCCTTCAAAGCTTTTTCTCGAGGAATTAGCAAGGTCCGTCCTTAAGATTAAGTCGTCGGCTGCAGAGTAAACAGGTTCTCTGAAAGGGATTTTTGTATCTCCTTTTATCTTTCCTTGTTTGTACTCTTTGATACAGTTGCCGAACTTGACTTATTGTATCTTGTGACATTTATCTTCGCCTTTAATAATAATTTATCGCTTGTTTTGTTCTATGATTATTTGTTTAATCTCTATCTTATGCTTTATTCAATTGGTTTAACTCATTCAAAAGCCCCAAAATCTAGTAGGCACATATTGCGAGCTGAATCTGACCTAGTCAGAGCCTAGGAGATTGACGACCTCTTAGTTGATTAAGCGCCAATTTACTGAGCCTTAGACCTAGTTTCGACCTTAGGGAATCACGCGCTAGGAACCTCATGAGGGTAAGTAGGGTTAATCGCCTTGAATACAAGTGACTCAGATTAGGTTTTTATTCAATAGACCTAATAATCTATCTTCATTATTATCGTTCATACCATGTTCCTTCGGATAATTGCATTAGTGAAAGACCAATTAGGAGTAGTTTAACTCAATTAGGGGTAGAGTAACTTAATTAGGCATAGAATAACTTAGTTAGAATCAGATAACTTAGCTAGGACTAGTATAATTCAACCTAGGAGTAGATTAACTTAGCAAAACAAACTCAAAACCCCCTAAGCCTAGATAACACCTGAAACCGATAGATCGATACTTGCAGAAATAAATCCTGTGGACGATAACCTGGACTTAACCAGAAATTTATTACTTGATAACGACGGGGTACACTTATCCCTTAGTGAGTTCTCATCTTTAACTTAGGTGAAGGCGCATCAAGTTTTTGGCGCCGTTGTCGGGGATTTATTTCTTCTGCAATATCGAACCAAAGGTCGATTTGTTAGTTTAGGCATTCTTTGTGAATATTCCTTGTTAATATCATTTATACTTGTATACTTGTTTATAATAACTATACTTGTTTATAATCATAATACTTGTTCACATGTATCTATACCGTTTATACTTGTTTATATACACTTGTTTATACATACTTATTTATGATAACCACCCTTGTTTATACTTACGCTTGTTTATATTCGTTTGTACGAACATGTAGTTATACTTGTCAACTTCATCTATACGTGTCTGTATGTGTTTATTTATACCGTCGTATACTTGTACAAAACTATGCAACCTTGTATGATGTGTATGATTTCCCTTCCGCTTTCATTTATTTCTGTATTTATCTTTTCTCAGCGTATGCCTACGAGATCAGCAAAAATACCGTGTGTCCCTCTTAACCCTGAACTTGAACGTACTCTTCGCAGGAGCAAACAAATCGGAAAGCTGAAGCAAGACGAGATCATCGAGCCTATCAAGATGACTGACAATGAACGGAACAATGAACGGAATACTGAGAACACCGGGCCACAAAATGACACTCGTCTGATGAGTGAGATCCTGGCACCACACCGGCACCAGCATTTGTCAGGCATTGCCACTCCAAACATTCCGGCTAATACATATGAAATCAAGTCCGGTATAATTCACTTGATCCAACAGACCGGATTGTTTGGAGGAGAAGCACATGAGAGCCCGAATGATCATCTGGATCGCTTCCTAATGTGCGCAGACACCGTAAGAACAAATGGGGTTCCCCAAGATGCTGCTAGACTGAAATTGTTCTCGTTCTCTCTGACTGGGCAAGCTTTGGAATGGATGAGAACACTGGAGCCCGGTTCAATCATGACTTGGGCAGGGTTGGAGAAGGAATTCTTGTCCTACTACTTCCCTCCCTCGAAGACAGCAATGCTCAGGGGTGAGATCACATCCTTCCACCAACCCTAGCACGAAGCGCTCCACACATCTTGGACCCGATTCAGAAAAATGCTGCGCATGTGCCCTCATCATGACATACCCAAGCATCAGTTAGTAAGCGTCTTCTATCATAGATTGACACCCACCAACAGAGCTATTGTAGATTCCGCAGCGGGTGGAGATTTTTTTAGAAAGACAGCAACAGAGGCATATGACATGATTAATGAGCTGGCCAGAAAGAGTGTGCAGTGGCAAGAACAGAAGCTCGCTGGCCCCACAAGGCAGTGGGTATTTGCTGTGGAAGAACAGGAACAAAATCCAGTTGTTGCGGATTTGAGTAGGAAGATGGACGTACTGTTGGCTAAGCTTAGCCAACCTCCCACATATGTGCACTGTGGCGGCGACCACCATGGAAAGGATTGTCAAGCAGGTAGCCCTTTCGCTGGAGATGGGGTGGAGATGGTCAACTATGTTGGGGGGAAGCCGAGATACAATCAGAACTGTAACAACTCCAACCCCAACAACTACAACTCCTACAACAACAACAATGGCAACTACAGGAGGCCTCAGCACCCGAACCTCTCTTACGGGAATTCAAATCAAAATGTGCTTCGACCTCCCAGCGGTTTTGTTCAGGAACATAGAGATCAGGGGCTTGGCATGCCCCCATATCAACAGCAGAACCAAGGGCCAATGCAACCTCCTAAGGAATCTGACGAGGTGATCACTCTTTTGAAGGAGATCTCGGCTAGGCTTGCCAACAACGAAGCCTTCTGCAAAGATTTGAGCAATCAGGTAGCTCAGATCAATAGGGACAGGCAGGAAAGGCCACAGGGTTCTCTCCCAAGCACAACGAAGAAGAATCCAAAGATCCTGAGAAAGGATTGAGTAAGGGGGAGAAATCGGGATCTCCTCGGTTTAAATTCAAAGCTTGAACAATTTAATTCTGCATTCCCTTTTCTTTTATTTTTATTTTCTGTTAATTTTGGTTGATTGAATTCTAATCTCATTTGTCCTTTTTAGTTACATTGTCAAGCTTTGTTCCCCCACACTTTATTCGGAAAAAAAAAACGAATTTCGCCCAACCCAGGCGAGTCAGGCGCTGCTCGGCCGACACGGGTTGTTCGGGATTTTAAAATCCCGAACCAAAAAGAAAGAGAGAAGAAAGAATACGAAAAAGAATAAGAAAAAGAAAAGAAAAAGAATAAGAAAAAAAAGGGGGGGTGACTCATCATCCCCTTCCCCACCTTCTTCTTCCCTTCTCTCTTCTTTCTTTTTCTTATTTCTTTCTTTCTTCCTTTCTTCTTCTCTTTTCCCTTCAAAAACCTAAACTCCCAAATCCACCACACTAACCCGAATTCAAGATATAAGGTATGAATATTTACCCATTTTTGATTTCTAACATGTTTCTAGGCTTAGATTTTAGCTTAGGGTGATAATTTTTGAGATTTAAAGAAAAACCTAAGTTTTAGGTTTCTCTCTCTTTTCTCAAATAAATCTCTTGTTTACTTTTAATTCTTGATTTTCTTGCAACTTGTGTTAACATCATGATTGATTTATGGTTTGGGTGTGATTTCTATTCTCAATTTGTGAATATTTGGAGAAATTGCTCAATTTGGGTAAAATCTCCATTTTAGCTCAAAGTTCAACTATTCAATTTATAGTTAAAAACTTGCCAATAGAGTTATGAATTGCATTCTTACCATGTTTTAGTCATTGGGCATCTCCAATTTTGCATGAATTTGTGAATTCCGGGTAAAACACTTAGGGACCAAATACTTATGGTTTTAGTCCCTAAGTTCCTAAAACTATGGTTTATGCCTATGAATGGTTTATTTGGGGGTGTATGTTCAAAATTGTAAATATGTCCTAACTTGTCCATTTTTGTTCTATTCCTCAGGAACCATGGGTAAGAAAGGCAAAGCCAAGGTCGTAGTTGAGAATGAAGCCGAGTCTGAGGTCGAGTTCAGCGACAGCCTCCAAGCTAAGTATGATCCACCCTTTGGGCTTGTTGATGAACGTGAGGGGGTATTGTATGATAGATTTTCCAAGCAAGAACTTGCTACCCATATAGTTGTTGATCAAACATATTTAGTGTCTATAGGCTTGAAAAAGGATTTCAATGAAATCCTCAAATTCCACGGCTGGTATAGACTAGCCACAAAACAGACCCCAGTTTATCACAACTTCACTATGGAATTTTTGACTACTTGGAAAAAAGAGTTACCCTCGGGCTATGGTAAGCATTCTTTTAGACTGAATGGTAAACCTTACCGTCTCAGTGATACCACACTAGCAGCCCTGATGGGAGTCTATAACAACCCAGAGGCAATCTCAGATTTTGAGAAGCCCATGACAAAAGATATGGCCTGGGAACAATTAACATGCATATCGGAATTTGACTCCCAGACTGCTAGCCCAGTCGCTCTCTTGGACCCACTCCTCAACCTTGTTCACAAGTTTGTGGCTCACAACCTGTTGGGAAAAAACGAGAGCAATAAGGTCTCAAAGACAGAATTGCTCATACTATGGTGTGTGGCCAACCATAAACACGTGAATAATGTCAAGACCATCTTTGAGGGCTTCTCAAGCCAAACGAGTAGAAAACGCGGTTCCCTTGGCCTTGGACACTTAGTTACCAACCTACTTGAGAGCCAATTCAAAAATTTGGACATTCAAGAAGTTGCTTTTTACCCTACTTTGCTTAACTCCAAGTTTTTGGGGAGATCTACTTTTCATGAAGTCTTAAACAGGAACCCAATCGAAGGAGCAAGCTCTAGCAGAGGGGGACGGAAAAGAGCATGGATTCCACCACAGCATAGGGATGAGGGACCTGAGGGAGAAGAACCTGCGACAGCAGGAGACCAAAGGGAAGACCAAGCACCGGGGACGGAGGCCCAATTCCAAGCCATCAACACCATGATGGCAGAAATGCGAGACCTGAACCTTCGGACATTCAACACTGTTCAACAAATGGACCATCGGTTCACAACCTTCGAACATAACATGGACCGGAGGCTCACGGGCCTTGAATATGTAGCGTCAGACTACTGCGAGCGCTACAACATGCCATGGCCACCTCCCCCGGCCGATCAGTAAGTTGTCTTCTCCACCCTAACTCTTTACACTCGTACTTCATGATTTGTGATGCAATGTTGGAACTTATTGCATATTTTTAGTGTGAGGAGGAGGGTAGACAAACTTACAAAAATTGTATAAATTTTAAAATTTTTATTGCGTCGTGTCTAGTTTAGTTTAGCGTTTTTTGGGTTTTGTTTATGTTTTTCGTTTTTAGGACCTAAATCCGTGAACCTCCTTCGAATCTAAACTTCGTTATTTATCCTTGAGGGTTGAGAACCGAATCTAAAATTGCATGACAACTAGTTTAGGTGTAGGACACAACCCTTGTATCTGTAAAAGCATGAGCTAAGGTTTGCATTTAGACCCTACTTTTGAAGAAATGCTAAAATCATTACTTAGGTAGATAACTTAAGAATTGAAGGCATGTGACGTTAAACTTGAGTTTGGGGAAAACTAGTAAACACAAAATTGAAACCCAAAGAATTGTGAGTTGAATTTGAGCCTAAGAGCGAACATCAAAAAGCTCTTTTTCTTGACATTTTTGTGTGAATGCTTTGACTTGTGGAAGATTACAGATTTTGCACCTAATACTGTGTTGAACCTACATGCAATGATTTGAGATGATAAACGATGAATCAGTCTCATTAGAATTAACCCTTTTTCTTTACCTTATTTTTTCTTTTTCATCCACTCTAGGAAGCCCCTTTGAGCCTATATTTTTGTAGTATAGATTTTTCTTTCGTTCTAACCTATTTTTGCAAACCACAACTTGGTTTGCTACTTAACCCAAAATTTTTGCAAAGCTCAAATTGAGCCTTTGTTTTCTTCTAGCGCTTTATCTTTGTTTATGGCATTACAGTAGCAAGCCAAAAGGCTAAGAAGTGAATGAGCATCACTATCCCAAAAAGAAAAAAAGAGAAAAACAGAAAAAGAAAAGAAAAGAAAAGAGACGAACAAAAGGGAAGAACTTCATTCCCCAGTTCTTAAAAATCAAAAATGTCTCAAGAAAACATCCCAAAAAGAAAATAAGGGATGAATAAAAAGCTCAGTCACTTCATATTCGCTAAAGCCAATTGAACTTTGTTTTTGTAGCGCTAGAACTATTAACCCTTGTTGTACCTTAACCCTCTAACCACATTACAACCCCGATTAGAGGCTGTTTTTGATATCATCGGAATCATATAGCGTAGTAGAGGAACTCGGATGAACGTGCAAAATCAACGCAATCCTAAGCAAGAACATAAGCCGAGAGTAAACACTTTAGCCACCAAAACTGTGTGAAATGAGTGAACTACCTATGGTGAGGTGTTCTACTTAGCGATCCCTTAAACTCATTTAATTGAACATGTGTCCTTTTGCTTAAAACTATGACCTATGATAATTGAAGTGCGGCTTTTGGATATCGTGTCTCTACTTTGTATTTCCGAATGCATGTAATTACAGATGCTCGAAATTGTGTCAAGCACCTAGTCAAACCGAGAGGTTTTCTAGCTTGCTTGTGATGACGTGTTTAGTTTTTAGTTTACTTGGGGACAAGTAAAGTTTTAAGTGCGAGGAGGTTTGATAGGGTCAAAAACCCCTATCTTTGGGTATGTTTTTTGGAAGGGGCTTTAGCATTATTTAGTTAATAAGCGAGCATTTCTCGCATTTAAATGCTTTTGTGTGAGTTAGTTAGGAATTAGAAACGTTTTATTTATTTTTCGTTGTTTAGGCTCGTTTTATAACCAATCTAGGCAATTACGGCCAAAATAGCATGCATAGTATAATTCCATTATCTTTTGAAGCTAATTAGTCCGTCAAAAGTCGCACCAAACGAAGCGTTTGCTCAAAATAAGCGATTGACGGATCAATTTATCCTTTGGACTAATGTTATCTGGAGTTTCTGTACGTGCGCAGGTGTAAGTTCGGGCGAAAAAGGGCATCGACAGCATTCGGCAAGCATCAAGGGCATGCCGGGCGAAAACGCTCGACGAGCGGGGCTCCGTAGGCCATGCCTGCTCGCCGAGCAGGCCCCTGGAGGCCTACTTACCGAGCAGGCCATGCCTACTCACCGAGCAGGCCGCCAGAGGCCTGTTCGGGCGAGCAGGATGCCTTCTCGCCAAGCAGGTCGCCAGGCGCCTGCTCGGGCGAGCAGGATCCTGCTCGCCGAGCAGGCCGCCAGGCGCCTGCTCGGCGAGCAGACCGCTGCTCGTCGCGAGTAGCCCTGCTCGCCGAGCAGCTCACCCTGCTCGGCGAGCAGACCTGCGAGAATTGGACAAAAAGACCAATTCTGCCCCCACAAAGCCACGATGGACCCCACGACTTCCTACACCAATAAGGACACGAAAATAGGTCAAAAAGAGGGCCGAGCCACGCCTATAAATAGAGTTTTTCCGATGTAATTTAGATATCTTTCAATTTTGTAAATTATCTTAGCTTTCCCCTTGTAATTCCTCTCCATCTCCTCCATCTTCTTCGACTTCCATTGAAGCTCCTTCAAAGCTTTTTCTCGAGGAATTAGCAAGGTCCGTCCTTAAGATTAAGTCGCCGGCTGCAGAGTAAACAGGTTCCCTGAAAGGGATTTTTGTATCTCCTTTTATCTTTCCTTGTTTGTACTCTTTGATACAGTTGCCGAACTTGACTTATTGTATCTTGTGACATTTATCTTCGCCTTTAATAATAATTTAGCTCTTGTTTTGTTCTATGATTATTTGTTTAATCTCTGTCTTACGCTTTATTCAATTGGTTTAACTCATTCAAAAGCCCCAAAATCTAGTAGGCACATATTGCGAGCTGAATCTGACCTAGTCAGAGCCTAGGAGATTGACGACCTCTTAGTTGATTAAGCGCCAATTTACTGAGCCTTAGACCTAGTTTCGGCCTTAGGGAATCACGCGCTAGGAACCTCAGGAGGGTAAGTAGGGTTAATCGCCTTGAATACAAGTGACTCAGATTAGGTTTTTATTCAATAGACCTAATAATCTATCTTCATTATTATCGTTCATACCATGTTCCTTCGGATAATTGCATTAGTGAAAGATCAATTAGGAGTAGTTTAACTCAATTAGGGGTAGAGTAACTTAATTAGGCATAGAATAACTTAGTTAGAATCAGATAACTTAGCTAGGACTAGTATAATTCAACCTAAGAGTAGATTAACTTAGCAAAACAAACTCAAAACCCGCTAAGCCTAGATAACACCTGAAACCGATAGCTCGATACTTGTAGAAATAAATCCTGTGGACGATAACCTGGACTTAACCAGAAATTTATTACTTGATAACGACGGGGTACACTTATCCCTTAGTGAGTTCTCATCTTTAACTTAGGTGAGGGCGCATCAGCGGGTCGCACAAGTTCATTCATACGAGATGACTAAGTCGTCTTTAGTTCGAATTGTTTCGATATTTTGGGGTAGTTTGTTTATCGGTTTAAGAGTATATATTAACGTATCGTTTTATTTTCTTTATATATTTTAGGATTTAGACACGTATCATGGCAATTTGAAAACACGAACTGATTCATTCATCACACTAAAAATAGTAACGGGTAATCCTATGGCAACTTCTAAGGCTACTATATGCTGACACGGCTGATCGCGGGACCTCATAGGACCGCACAAATTTGCCCCTAACGAATGGATGGGGACCCTTTGGCGCCTTACTATAAGGGGGAACTTACATTAGCCTCTTTCGAGTGACGAATGGACTCTCGCTAGAGGTTTCGCGGAAATTACCCAAAAGGTTTGCAATAATGCTTATGAATGCATACGAAAAGAAATAATACGATCCGTCCCCGTTAAGGGCTTAATACACGCATTCCGGAATCAAATTTCTCGCTTCCCCAACAGAGTCCCCACTTGTTAGACAAGGTGCCGAACGGCCTCGCCCGAGCGGACCGGGGGGTGGACACCTCATGGCGAAGTAAGCGGTGATTGGCGCCCAAAGCAACCAATCGTGGAATCAAGCTGCTCGGTAGGACCGGTGTTAGACGAGATGCCACGGCCTAATCTCCCGGGCGGACCGGGGGGTGGACAACCTCATGGCGATGTAAGCGGTGATTGGTGCCGAAAGCAACCAATCGTGGAATCAATCTGCTCGGCAGGACCGGAGCTCGGAGATATGGAAGAGTCGCCACCCACGAATGGGAAAATGAACACCGATCCTTTGCGGGAGACCGGTGTGGGTTCGGGAAACTTAGGTACGAGCCGAGAAGGCTAGCTCCTTTCCGGAGAAAGGCTACTAGGCACCCCGACATCGCCCGGTTATGAACCACCGGCCTCCTACTCAGCATGTTAGGCGATAACGGACTAATCGTATACTTCTTTAAGTTTAAAATTCATTTGAAACCTTTTCTTTCTTTTTTCAGAAACCGTTTTGGGCATATATTATTGGAAAGCCATATTAGTAAAGAATCACCCATTTATATTATACATACACAGAGAAGGGGGAAGAAAGAAGTGATTTATTTACAACTTTATTTAAATGTCATGCCGTGTGTTTATTCTACACTAACTTATTTCCCCAAAACGAGTTTATTTACATGGTTCGCACCTTAATCGCCATTGGAATGATTTAGGTGCGTTTTAAAACCCCGTTTGATGAAGTTCACCCGAATCGCCGTTGGAACGACTCGAGTGTTTGAAAACATTGAGATAAAAAAAAACCTTTAATAAGAAAACGTGGTTAAACATACAAGTCAATTTTATTTTGTACAAATCATTTAAGAAAACGATTCAAAACTTTATTATTTACAATGAAAACGATTTTAATTACAAGGCTCGCTTAATCCGTCGTTGGAACGGACTAAGGTTTTAAAGCGTGATGTTTTGAGAAACGATTTGAAATGTCAAGAAAACACTATTTATTTACATTAGGAACCTCTAAAAATTCATTAGTTTAAATGATTAAATTAAAAACTTTTTTTGTGATTTAATTTTCCCTTTTTTCTTTAGTGGAACCTTACTTGAATATAATTACAACAATAAACACATTAAATCAAAATTCCCTCCCAAGTAAAGCCCATTTGAAATATGGACCCATAAATGGTCCAAAAGAATAAAGAAAATAATATAGATATATATATACATTTTAAATAAAAAAGGAACATGAAATAAAAGTTAATGAAAAGAGACTATATAATACATATAGGAAAATACTAAATGTAATACATTTATACTTTAAATATGTGAAAATAGTAAATAAAACTCATAAATAAGAAAATGATATTTATCACCCAAAATAATTTTATTTAATGATAACTAATATAGCCCAAATATCCCCAAAAACTATATATATACATATACATAGTGTAGTTTAACTATCAAAATAATACCCATTATCCACAAAATATCTACTAATTATCTTCAAAATGCTCAAGTAAATAACATTTAAAATAAAATCCAATATAACCCAAAAGGAATGAAAAAGAAAATATATATATACATATACTTATATTTAAAAATGGAATAAAAAATGATATACAAACATCCTAAATAATTATATATACTAAATGTCTAAAATAATTTGAAAATATATATTACATAACTATACATATACATATGAAGGATTAAAAGCTTAAAAGTTAAGAAAGAGGGACCAAAACAACATTTTTTACATTCCAGCAGATTTACCGACGGAAAATCCGTCGGTAAACAGCAATTACTGACAGAAATGTTAAATTACAGAAGCACTCCAATTATTTCCAGATTTATTCAAAAGCTTTAAATTAAATCTAATTCAATCGTTTTGGATTTCCGAACTACCAAAAATGGATCATAGTCAATAACGGAAGTTCCTAAAACGACGTTTTTATTTTAAAACGTTATTCGGAAATTCCTTTAAATTAAAACTTATAATTACAACGCTTTCAATACCCGAACTACCTTTTTATCGGATCACGGTTCGTATTGGGATATCAAAACGAGGTTTTTTTATTTTAAAGCAAAACCGAATTTATTCAACACGAGACGAAAATTAAATAAATATGCCACATTAAATAAAACGTGATAAAATAAAAGAATAACTAAATAAATAAAAATATAACATAAAAATAAATAAAGGGAAAGAAATAAATAAAATAAAATAAAACGAGTCTAGTCCTCGGATAATACCTCAAGTTCGGTATTTGACAGTCGAAGCCGATTGATTCCACGAGTCGTGATTTTCCGGTTTTTTTGTGTTTTTTAGTAAAAATTTAACTTTGGAAAAATTTGGATTTTTTTGAGAAAAAAAATATTTTCTCCAAAAAAATTGACTTTCTCTCTCTAAAAATGTTTAGAGTGAGAAAGCTCCAAAAATTCTTCTTCCTCTCAAATGCATGGGGATCTGTGCCTTTTATAGGCAAACGGGTCCCCGGACCAATGGGCGACGCCCGAGTAAAATCGGGCGTCGCCCAAAGGGTTGGGCGGCCGCCCAAAGCATGTTGGGCGACCGCCCAACCTTGCGTTGGGCTACCGCCCAACATTGTTGGGCGGTCGCCCAACAGCGTTGGGCGAGCACCCAACGCGAGGTTGGGCGCGCGCGCCCAACAGTCGTTGGGCGTCCGCCCGACGCGGTTGGGCGCTCGCCCAACGGCCGTCGGGGCGCGTCTCGCACCGTCGGGCGTGCATGCCCCGCGGCCGTCGAGCTCATGTTCCGCGCCGTCGGGCGTCCACGTGTCGTGACCGCCGGGCTTGCGTTCCGCGCCGTCGGGCGCCCATGCGTTGTGACCGCCGAACGTGTGTTTCGCGCTGCCGGGCGCACACGCCCCGTGGTCGACGAGCGCGCGCCCCGCGTTGCCAAGCTCGTGCATTGCTCGGACGTCAAGCGCGTGCTATTCGTGGTTGGACGTATGCGTCCGACGAGCGTCGAGCGTGCGCTTTGCGTCGTCGAGCGGGTGTCCGACTGTCGTCGAACGCGCGTCGGCTGCCGCTAAGCACTCGCACTATGCATATCACAACAGCGACCCACTGTAACTTATTTATTTTATTTTTTTCGAAACTTCCCGAATCAATCGCTTCAACCGTCTTGTTTTCAGGTTTTCATCACAGGTCCTCCTGACGAGCTAGCCTTCTAATCACAGCTTGATCCCTAGGTTCTGACTCTGCCGGATATGTTCCATTTTTCATGAAGTTCACGATATCGAAATACCACGGTTTTTCATCTGCCTCTAACAGCATTACGTCCTCGTAGCATGGTTTGTGAGATCTCCTCAATACCAACGGTTTCGAGGCAAGGTTCCGGGGGTTGTCCCAAACTGACACCAAAGTGGCCAAGGCATCCGCCGCCTGGTTCTGTGCTCGAGGAATATGATAGAAACGGCATTCTTTGAATCTTTGTGCCAACCCTTCTAGCTGATCGAGGTACGGACGTAGTCTTTCTTCTCTTACCTCCCAGTTTCCTTGTGCCTGTTCGATGATCAACTTTGAGTCACCCCAAATTTCGACATATGACGCTCCCAGTGCCGCTAATGACTCTAAACCATAAATGCACGCTTCATACTCGGCCATATTATTGGTGAGAGGCAAGGATAACTTCTTGGCCATCGGGATCCTTTCTCCTTCCGGTGAGGTAAGTAGTACTCCTACTCCGGCTCCATTCGAATTAACTGCTCCGTCGAAGAACATTTTCCACGGTATAACTTCGATTGCGTTCAAGTGCTCATCGGGGAAATCATAGCTTATCTCTTTCTCTAACTGTTTTCAGATATAATCCTGATAATCCTCCTCATTCCCAAAGCGAGGGCCATCGTTCACCTCATTCTCAGCACGCTTACTACCACTCTTGTTGTCCTTCAGTGCTAACTCAGCTAGCTGGGCCAAGATTGCGGCCAGCTGATGATTGATATTGTTCATAGAATTTTCCAATTCAGCCACTTTCTCGTCGGTCGCAGACATATTGACGGAAGACTGAGTATACCCGGATGAAGATGATTCAGAAGCCACAACTACTGATTCGGAACTGTCTACTCGTAGCTGATCAAACTGTCTGACAAGCCGATTACTCTCACGAAACCACAACCGCTTAATGATGATGTCTGCGCGAACGGTATCCATTAGTATGTATGCATGATTTTATATGCATGATTCGTGGTGTGTGCGTTTATTTATTTACGATTATAAGATAAGAAGAACAAACATTAGTTCTATTTACACGTATCACAACATCTCTCTTCCGCCCTTATTCCTCCACACACTCGTCGGTCCAGGTCTCTTTCTTAGGATTTTGGTTTTTGGATCATATTGCGGTCCAGGGGACGCGTGACGCCGTCGATTATTGCGGAAAAGTAAATCACCCATCAGACAATACAGTTTGTTTTTGACGTATCCACGTTCAGTGACTAAGAAATAGACCAAGTCGGATTGTCCTTTCAGAATAACTCGTCTTTTGTCCTTTCGCGAGACGCATTAATTCGGGTTTTGACTCCCTTTGAGTGCATCTCAGCTTTTAGACGTGGTACGAGTTATTCTTCTAGTCCAATCGTTTGTTATTGCAAATGACTCGTTCCCTTTTTGTTCGCGCGGGTTCGTGTCTCGATTTTTGGATTACAACGGGATCTTTTGGATCTATCGAGAGACGTAACCACGTGTTTATTTAGTGATGGAATCACTTTTGGATTTTATTTTAGGGAACGGACTCATCGCGTAACGCGTTTGTTCTTAGCGTCGAGGATCCGTTTGCTCATTTTAGCTACGTGAAAAGACGGCGAGTCTTATTTTGAGCCCACGGTAACCTTTCGGCTAGCAACAGTTCGTTGTTCTTCCCAATCCACGGGATATATCATCTTAGTGTGGTTATAGAAAATCAATGTTTCGTTGAATCGCATGCTTATTCAAAGCGAGGACATCACCGTTCTCTTTCCTTTAGGCACGAATTAAGCAAACACGTACATCGGGCCATATTTCTTGCAGTTTTGGTAACGGTCGAAATGATCGAGTCGTTAGTCAAAACCCGCAGTCTCGTCCATATGGCGCAATTATATGGTTTGGCTTAATTCGGCTTCAAAGTTTTAAACAGGGTATACACTCGTTCGAAGCACGTATTCAACGGCATTGGTTTATTTTCTTTAACTACTCTTGAGATTGACATATATCGTAGACTCGGAATGATTTTGGTCGTTTAGTTCATTTTTCTTTTCTTTATTTTCTTAGTCATCTGTACGGACACATCCATTTCTCTTAAGAACGACACGAGGCATAACGTAAAAGCTCGTCTTTTATTCGGAAGGGACGGGCTACTTGTGCGAAACTTTTCACGTTACGACAGGGTCGTTCAAGACAGAAATGTTCTTCGTTTTCGTTTCGTCGTGATCTCGTTTTATCCCAATTTAGCTAAAGAATGTGAATAACAGCTACTGTTAATATAGTCTTTTGTATCGAAATGTAACTATCCTTAACACCGAACCGATTCATACTAATACGTGCTTACGTCATAACGCATTTCCTGAACACGTGCCTTCGTCGGGACACCGAAAGGGACAAGGCGGGTCGCACATGTTCATTCATACGAGATAACTAAGTCGTCTTTAGTTCAAATCGTTTCGATGTTTTAGGGTAATTAGTATGTCGATTCATGAGTATATATTAACGCATCGTCTCATTTTCTTTACATACTTTAGGATTTAGACACGTATCATGGCGGTTTGAAAACACGGACTGATTCATTTATCACATCAAAAATAGTAACGGGTGATCCTATGGAAACTTCTAAGGCTACTATATGCTGACACGGCTGACCCCGGGACCTCACAGGACCGCACAAATTCGCCCCTAACGAATGGATGGGGACCCTTTGGCGCCTTACTATAAGGGGGAACTTACACTAGCCTCTTTCGAGCGACGAATGGACTCTCGCTAGAGGTTTCGCGGAAATTACCCAAAGGGTTTGCAATAATGCACATGAATGCATACGAAAAGAAGTAAAACGATCCGTCCCGTTAAGGGCTTAATACACGCCTTCCGGAATCAAATTTCTCGCTTCCCCAGCAGAGTCGCCACTTGTTAGACGAGGTGCCGCGGCCTAATCTCCCGGGCGGACCGGGGGGTGGACAACCTCATGGCGACGTAAGCGGTGATTGGCGTCGAAAGTAACCAATCGTGGAATCAAGCTGCTCGGCAGGACCGGAGCTCGGAGATATGGAAGAGTCGCCACCCACGAATGGGAAAATGAACACCGATCCCTTGCGGGAGACCGGTGTGAGTTCGGGAAACTTAGGTACGAGCCGAGAAGGCTAGCTCCTTTCCGGAGAAAGGCTACTAGGCACCCCGACATCGCCCGATTATGAACCACCGGCCTCCTACTCAGCATGTTAGGCGATAACGGACTAATCGTATACTTCTTTAAGTTTAAAATTCATTTGAAACCTTTTCTTTCTTTTTTCAGAAACCGTTTTGAGCATATATTATTGGAAAGCCATATTAGTAAAGAATCACCCATTTATATTATACATACACAGAGAAGGGGGAAGAAAGAAGTGATTTATTTACAACTTTATTTAAATATCATGCAGTGTGTTTATTCTACACTAACTTATTTCCCCAAAACGAGTTTATTTACATGGTTCGCACCTTAATCGCCATTGGAATGATTTAGGTGCGTTTTAAAACCCCGTTTGATGAAGTTCACCCGAATCGCCGTTGGAACGACTCGAGTGTTTGAAAACATTGAGATAAAAAAAAACCTTTAATAAGAAAACGTGGTTAAACATACAAGTCAATTTTATTTTGTACAAATCATTTAAGAAAACGATTCAAAACTTTATTATTTACAATGAAAACGATTTTAATTACAAGGCTCGCTTAATCCGTCGTTGGAACGGACTAAGGTTTTAAAGCGTGATGTTTTGAGAAACGATTTAAAATGTCAAGAAAACACTATTTATTTACATTAGGAACCTCTAAAAATTCATTAGTTTAAATGATTAAATCAAAAACTCTTTTTGTGATTTAATTTTCCCTTTTTTCTTTAGTGGAACCTTACTTGAATATAATTACAACAATAAACACATTAAATCAAAATTCCCTCCCAAGTAAAGCCCATTTGAAATATGGACTCATAAATGGTCCAAAAGAATAAAGAAAATAATATAGATATATATATATATATACATTTTAAATAAAAAAGGGAACATGAAATAAAAGTTAATGAAAAGAGACTATATAATAAAAAAGGGAACATGAAAATACTAAATGTAATACATTTATACTTTAAATATATGAAAATAGTAAATAAAAATCATAAATAAGAAAATGACATCTATCACCCAAAATAATTTTATTTAATGATAACTAATATAGCCCAAATATCCCCAAAAACTATATGTATACATATACATAATGTAGTTTAACTATCAAAATAATACCCATTATCCACAAAATATCTACTAATTATCTTCAAAATGCTCAAGTAAATAACATTTAAAATAAAATCCAATATAACCCAAAAGGAATGAAAAAGAAAATATATATATATACATATACTTATATTTAAAAATGGAATAAAAAAATGATATACAAACATCCTAAATAATTATATATACTAAATGTCTAAAATAATTTGAAAATATATATTACATAACTATACATATACATATGAAGGATTAAAAGCTTAAAAGTTAAGAAAGAGGGACCAAAACAGCATTTTTTACATTCCAGCAGATTTACCGACGGAAAATCCGTCGGTAAACAGCAATTAGTGACAGAAATTTTAAATTACAGCAGCACTCCAATTATTTCCAGATTTATTCAAAAGCTTTAAATTAAATCTAATTCAATCGTTTTGGATTTCCGAACTACCAAAAATGGATCATAGTCAATAACGGAAGTTCCTAAAACGACGTTTTTATTTTAAAACGTTATTCGGAAATTCCTTTAAATTAAAACTTATAATTACAACGCTTTCAATACCCGAACTACCTTTTTATCGGATCACGGTTCGTATTAGGATATCAAACGAGGTTTTTTTATTTTAAAGCAAAACCGAATTTATTCAACACGAGACGAAAATTAAATAAATATGCCACATTAAATAAAACGTGATAAAATAAAAGAATAACTAAATAAATAAAACTATAACTTAAAAATAAATAAAGGGAAAGAAATAAATAAAATAAAATAAAACGAGTCTAGTCCTCGGATAATACCTCAAGTTCGGTATCTGACAGTTGAAGCCGATTGATTCCACGAGTCGTGATTTTCTGGTTTTTTTGTGTTTTTTAGTAAAAATTTAACTTTGGGAAAATTTGGATTTTTTTGGAAAAAAAATATTTTCTCCAAAAAAATTGAATTTCTCTCTCTAAAAATGTTTAGAGTGAGAAAGCTCCAAAAATTCTTCTTCCTCTCAAATGCATGGGGATCCGTGCCTTTTATAGGCAAACGGGTCCTCGGACCAATGGGCGACGCCCGAGTAAAATCGGGCGTCGCCCAACCTTGCGTTGGGCTACCGCCCAACATTGTTGGGCGGCCGCCCAACCTCGCGTTGGGCTACCGCCCAACATTGTTGGGCGGCCGCCCAACGATTGTTGGGCGATCGCCCAACGATTGTTGGGCGGTCGCCCAACAGCGTTGGGCGAGCGCCCAACTGTCGTTGGGCGTCCACCCGACGCGGTTGGGCACTCGCCCAACGGCCGTCGGGGCACGTCTCGCACCGTCGGGCGTGCATGCCCCGCGGCCGTCGAGCTCATGTTTCGCGCCGTCGGGCGTCCACGTATCGTGACCGCCGGGCTTGCGTTCCGCGCCGTCGGGCACCCATGCGTTGTGACCGCCGAACGTGTGTTTCGCGCTGCTGGGCGCACACGCTCCGTGGTCGACGAGCGCGCGCCCCGCGTTGCCAAGCTCGTGCATTGCTCGGACGTCAAGCGCGTGCTATTCGTGGTTGGACGCATGCGTCCGACGAGCGTCGAGCGCGCGCTTTGCGTCGTCGAGCGGGTGTCCGACTGTCGTCGAACGCGCGTCGGTTGCCGCTAAGCACTCGCACTATGCATATCACAACAGCGACCCACTGTAACTTATTTATTTTATTTTTTTCGAAACCTCCGGAATCAATCGCTTCAACCGTCTTGTTTTCAGGTTTTCGTCACAGGTCCTCCGACTCGGTGTCTACAACCGGAGCTCGGAGTATGGAAGAGTCGCCACCCACGAATGGGAAAATGAACATCGATCCCTTGCGGGAGACCGGTGAGGGTTCGGGAAACTTAGGTACGAGCCGAGAAGGCTAGCTCCTTTCCGAAGAAAGGCTACTAGGCACCCCGACATCGTCCGGTTATGAACCACCGGCCTCCTACTCAGCGTGTTAGAACGGACTAATCGCATATTTCTTTAAGTTTAAAATTCATTTGAAACATTTTCTTTCTCGCTTTGAAAACCGTTTTGAGCATGTCATTGAAAGCCACTTTAGTAAAGAATCACCCATTTTGCATGAATTTAAAGTATATAGGAGAGAGAGGGGGAGAAGAATTTGATTTATTCACAGTGCGATTTTATGCTTTAGACTATACACTAACTCTAAGCTAATCTCATTCCCCAAAAACAAGTTTATTTACATGGTTCGTACCTTAATCGCCGTTGGAACGATTTAGGCACGTTTCAAAACCCCATTAATGACGTTCACTCGAATCGCCGTTGGAACGACTCGAACGTTTGAAAACGTTGAGCAAACATTTTTAATCTAAAAGCGTGATTAAGCATACAAGTCAATTTATTTTGTACAAAAACCATTTAGTTAGGAAAACAATTCAAAACTTCATTATTCACAACAGCAATTTTAATTACAAGGTTCACTTAATCCGTCGTTGGAACGAATTAAGGTTTTAACACGTGATGTTTTAGGAAACGGTTTAAAAACAACAAGAAAACATTATTTACACTTTGGGAATATCTAGAAAAGCCTTAATTTAAATAAGCAACTTGAACTCTCTTTTTGTGTTTTATTTTCCCTTTTTCACTCAATTAACCTTTGTTTGAATATAACTACAACAATTAATAAATTAAACTCAAATTCACCCAATCCAAATACTTTTAAAAAAGGGCATGAAATATCCCGAACTCGGCGAGACGATTTAAGATTTCATTCGCGGAACCAATTCGCCCGTCATCTCGATTCGATTTCCGAAGTCGATCAAACCGGTCTCCACGGTTCCTTTGAACAACGTTTATTTATTTATTATTTTTATTGACTCATATTTTAATCGACTGATTCGTATTCCTTTTTATAATTTTTCTTCATCGGTTCTCCGACCCCAGTGTCTACACCTGTAAAAGTATTATTTATTTAATCCAACAGGAAAACATGATTGAAATAAAAACTAAAAGTTTCTCTTCTTGAAATGCTCCTCCGTACAAGCACATTATATATTTTCAATTCTTGTTTAAATTCCTTACAAACTAGATTGACTATAAAATAATTTCTATATTTAATTATAAGTTAGAGTTGCATTTGTTTTTTTTTTCTGAAAGGAGAATTTCATTTGTTTTAATCAATTTCAAAATTACGTTTTAATTGAAAAGGGGCATAAATGAGAATTGGTGTTCGCTATGGTTACTTTGTTTTTTACAAAGTACCGTTACTTGGTGTGGTTCATGACGGAACTTATGATAACAGATTCTCAATTCTCTCTCAATTTAAAATAAGAAGGGTTACCTTGAACTTTTTCATTTATGATCTAATTGGATTTAACACTTAATTATCAGCCCACCAGATTAGACCAAATTGAAAGGAAACTCCTAAACATAGTCCAATATGTATAATTAATATATTTATGTTAAAAAAATATATAAACTTTAATTAAAAACAATAAAAATGCAACCAACTAAGGCTCTGTTCTTTATTACTTAATTTCAGTATCAATCAGTTCAGTAATCAATTCAGTTCAATTCAGTAATGATAACATCGGGATATTATCGCAAGGACCAAAAGAGATAATCGCCTCAAGTATGCCAAGTGGCATAGGAAGCCGCCCGGTGGATCCCCCTGGGTTAGCTCTAAGAGATCCGCTGGCGGATCTCTATGGCGAATCTCTCCATTTACCTAAGTAACGGCTAACCGTCAACTCGGCCATAATGATCATTAAATGAATCATTAATAGTCTTAACCCGACAGGTTAAGAGTAACTTGTAACCGCCATTAAATGAGCATTAATGGAGACTCTCTAGTTACCTAGAAGTTACAAAACCATCAAACTATAAATAGCCTACGTCTAGGCTATCGAGGTATATATATTCTTACTCCTCGCTAAGCTTTGTCCATACAGTTTATTCTCCATATTTGTTACTGACTTTGGCATCGGAGTGTCCCCGGCCGATCCCAACGGCGCCTCACAGGGACGTGATCTGATTGGAAATTTCTCCAGTGTTATCAATTGGTGCGGTGAGCGTGGAATCCTTGGTCAAATAAAGGATTTTTTGTTCACACTGAAACATCATGACGGAGGAAAGACGAAATTCCTCCTCTGAGGTTAAATCACTGATAATTACACCGCCAAGTGCTGGTCGCACAGATACGACCACTCCTGAGAATTGTTATAAATGTCACAAGGAAAATGGCTACGCGGATGCTCGCTGGGGGTTGACTCGAAAAACCAAACGACTTGGTGGACAAGGTAAATTGGATCGATTTATCCAAATAGAAGGAAGGGAAGATGATAGACTCAAGGAGGACTCGACGAAAAGGAAGAGAAAAAACATAATTAACGTCATAGCTGGCGGACCTGGTTATCAGCCAACGGCAAAGAAGGCAAGGATGACCACCCTTGAGAGAATGTCATTAAACCGCCCTTTTTCAGGTACAGGTCAGAAGATTGCACCCCATGCGGACGCACTGGTTGTCACCATGAGGGTTGAAGGTTGGGAAATAAGACGAGTAATGATTGATACGGGAAGTTCATGTAACATCATTACACGAGGAGCATTCGCCAAACTCAAAATTGATCATGTCCGGGTAGAACCAACTGTGGTCGATATTTTAGGAGTAACTGGTCATACCATTCAGACGAAAGGTCAGGTTACTTTGGACTGCGACCTTACCGGGGATGATCAAGTTTGGAGAGAAGATTTGGAGTTTTCGATCTTAGATGGACAATTAGCTTACAATATTATCCTTGGACGACCTTTTATCTCCGAAGTTGCAGCTCTTATCTCCATTCGACATTTAACACTCTACATTCCCACGGCCAAGGGATGCATGATGGTCAAAGGTTGTCAAAAAGTGGCCCAAGAGACATATTCTGCATCCTTAATGATTCGCCCTCAATCTAAGGAGGAGGATGAGGAGGAACGCGTCACAATGGCTTTGGGGGAAACCGAAATGTACCCTGTGGCGGATGGGAAGCAGGTGCGGATAGCTAAAAGTCTACAAGGTGAGATCAGAGACGCAATCACCAAAGTACTTGGCGAAACTGAAGATATTTTCGCGTGGAAGGATGAAGTACTCCCCGGGATTAGCCCAGACGTGATCACCCATAAACTCAACATTGACAAAAACGCGGTTCCTGTGGCTCAGAAGAGGAGAAACCATGGTCCGGAAAGGCAAAAAGTGATTGAGGATGAAATCGCCAAGCTCCAAAAGGCGGATGCCATCGAGGAGGTGCTTTATACCCAGTGTTTGGCGAACGTCGTACTAGTCAAGAAAGCTGGCGGGTCTTATCGTATGTGCATCGATTTCACAGATCTTAATAAACCTTGCCCCAAAGATAATTATCCTCTACCGTGCATAGACATGCTTGTAGATGGAACTGCCGGTCACGCAATGTATTCCTTTACTGATGTAAAGTCTAGTTATCATCAAATCCCTATGGAGCCCTCAGATAGAATCAAGACCTCGTTCGTAACACATCAGGCCACTTATTGTTTCAAAGTTATGCCCTTCGGGCTCAAGAATGCGGGAGCTACCTATCAGAGGATGATGAACAAGATATTCGCGGACAATAAAAGTGGTAATTATTCCGTCTACGTAGATGACATGATCATTAAAAGCACGACGGCAGAAAGGCATGCAGAAGATATAAAGGAAGTACTGGGCGTACTGCGACACCACAACATCAAGTTAAATCCCGAGAAATGCACTTTTGGAGCTACATATGGAAAAATTTTAGGATTCATGATCAGTGAAAAAGGAGTTAGCCCAAACCCTGACAAAGTCAAAGCAGTTCTTGAGATGCAAGCGCCCCGGAACATCAAGGAGGTACAACGCCTTAACGGGCGTATCATAGCCTTGGGCAGGTTTATTTCTTGCTCAGCCCGTAGATGTCAGCCTTTTTTCGAAGTTATCAAACAGCAAAAAGCATTCGAGTGGAATGAAGATTGTCAGAATGCCTTTGAAGGAATCAAGCGGTTCCTCACAGAACCACCTATGATGAGTCGACCTTTGAAGGGAGAAGATTTATACATGTATGTATCGGTCACGGATAAAGCCGTATGAACGGTCATGATACGGGAGGAGGATGGCCAACAGTTCCCAATTTATTACGTGAGCAAGGTTTTGAAAGATGCTGAAACCAGATATTCAAGACTAGATAAAATGGCACTGGCTGTTGTAACCACGGCAATACGCCTTAGGCCATATTTTCAGGCGCATACAGTAATAGTTCGTACCAATATACCAATGAGAAAAGTATTGCAGAAGCCGGACACTTCGGGAAGGTTGATAGAATGGGCGATCCGCCTAGGCGAATTTGATGTAAGATATGAAAGCAGGTCATCATTGAAAAGTCAAGTCCTGGCGGACTTCGTGAATGAATTCACTGATGAGGGGATTTCTCATCCCAAACCTTCGTTAGAAGAATGGTCGATGTATACCGACGGGGCTTCATCGGCGGAGGGAGCAGGGGTGGGAGTTGTGATCAAGGGTCCCCATTACATAAAATTACGGTACGCAGCAAAATTAAATTTCCATGCCACTAATAATGCTGCTGAGTACGAGGCCCTGATATTGGGTCTACGTATACTTCAAGAGATCACCCCGGAGTGGATCGTGATCTACAGCGATTCAAAACTAATGGTCAACCAAGTCATCAAGAATTACGAGGTAAAAGACGAGATCCTGGCCAAATATGTAGCAGAAGTCAAAAAATTGCTAGATAACCTTGAAGCTAAAGAAGCCAGATGGGAATTGGTTCACATACCAAGAGAATCCAACACAGAGGCGGATCAATTGGCCAAAATGGCTTCTTGTGAGGCAAACTGGGCGGATCCGGACTATCCCTTCGAGGTAAAAATGGCCCCGGCATTTGTATCTGCAGAAGTAACCCTACTCACAACAGTGGAAGATGATTGGAGGACGGTTATCCGCCAATACTTGCTAAATGGAACATTACCTGAAGATAAAGAAGAGTCGCGAAGGATAATCAGAAGGGCAGCTTATTTCTCCTTGATCAACGATGGTCTTTATAGAAAATCCTTTAGCCATCCTTGGCTGAAGTGCATTCTACCTGAGGAGGGACAGCAAATCCTTAAGGAGCTACATGAAGGATCTTGTGGATCACACGAGGCATC
Source organism: Euphorbia lathyris (assembly GCF_963576675.1). Lineage (NCBI taxonomy): Eukaryota > Viridiplantae > Streptophyta > Magnoliopsida > Malpighiales > Euphorbiaceae > Euphorbia > Euphorbia lathyris. The sequence continues at coordinate 48,001,795 of NC_088911.1, read as the reverse complement.
CGCCACGATTTTGAAAAAATCCAGGTTAGCAGGTTTCTACTGGCCCACGGCCGAGTTAGACGCCCAGAGTTTGGTAGAATCTTGTCACAGTTGCCAGATTCATGCAAATGAGTCACATACCACCAAGCACATCCAAAAACCAATCATTGAAGGCCGTCCGTTCGCCCTCTGGGGAATAGACATTGTTGGCCCATTTCCTCCAACTCGCCGGCAAAAGAGGTATGTAATAGTGGCGGTGGACCATTTCACCAAATGGGTGGAAGCCGAGGCTGTTTCCTCCATTACAGCGGAGCGGATAGTGGAGTTTGTTAGGGACAACATCGTGGGAAGATACGGCATTCCACATACTATTATCACCGACAACGGGACGCAATTTAACTGTGGCAAATTCAAGGCTTTTTGTGAGGGATTGGGCATCCTGAACAGATTCGCTTCCGTTTATTATCCTCAGTCCAATGGAATGACCGAAGTAACCAACCGAACGATTGTAAAAGGGATAAAAAAGAGACTAGGAGAACACGACAAAAAATGGGCGGATCAGCTTACAAGTGTTTTGTGGGCCTATCGTACAACTCCTAGAACTGCTACAGGAGAAACGCCATTCGCCCTTTCTCATGGAGTGGAGGCCGTAATCCCAGTTGAAATACAAGTCCCCAGTGATCGAGTGGCCTTTTATTGCGAAGAGGACAATAATAAACGGTTAAGGGACCGCCTAGATCGGGTTGAAGACCGTAGAAACCAATCCTATGTACGCATGGCAGCGTATAAGCAGCGGATTGCCTCTTATCATGACAAAAATGTCAAGCTTGTGGATTTGAAGATGGGGGATCTGGTGCTTCGTAAAGCTGATAAAATCCAATCTCGAGAAGGCAAAGGCAAGTTAGGGATCAATTGGGTAGGTCCATACCAGATAGTGGAGAAGGTTGGACCAGCCACATTCAAAATACAAGATACGGAGGGCAATACGCTACCACGCACGTGGAATCTCCAAAACCTCCGCAAATACTTCGTCAGAAAATGAAGCACGCTCACGGTCTTGAGTACTCTTTTTTCCTTTAGCAAGCTTTTTTTCCCATGTGGGTTTTCTTGTTAAACGGTTATCAAATGAAGCTCCTTTATAAAAGACCTATTCGCTGTAATAAGGTGTCTTTTCCATTAATAAACATGGTTGATCAACTTTATATCCTTTACTGTTGCAATTTCAGTATGTTACAAATAGAACATCCCGAGTTCTCTACATTCACAATAGATCCGCCACTAGGCAGATCATGGTCACCGATAGAGTTAAAACGATCCTTGGACGCAAGGTCTCTACACTCTCATATCCTTCCCAGAGAAGGATTTATAAGTCCTGCGGGCGGATCATTTCACCTCAAAGATAGGTAACAAATTGAACCCTTGGGCAGCTTTACTTCCTCCAAGAAGGAATAGAACAGCTTCAAAACCTTCACAAAGGTTCATATAATGGAGTATGGCTGGCCACCTACTCCAATCTTTAAGTAAAAGCGGAAAAATAGGGTTATCCCCTTTCTTCTTCGCCCTCACTACTTGAGGGTCCTCCTCCACATTCATAGATTCGCCACCAGTAAAGATACCACCTAAGGGACAAAATATAACGAACAGACGAAATCAAATCATCCGTCACAACTATGATGTCACTATACGTGTCGGCCATAAAAAAACATCGAACAAAATGCTCACAGAAGCATAGAACAGCGCGCCGAAGTCCAAAAGCCCTGAAGGACTTTAAAAGCCTTTTGAGGGGGCTTCTGATAACATCGGGATATTATCGCAAGGACCAAAAGAGATAATCGCCTCAAGTATGCCACGTGGCATAGGAAGCCGCCCGGTGGATCCCCCTAGGTTAGCTCTAAGAGATCCGCTGGCGGATCTCTATGGCGAATCTCTTCATTTACCTAAGTAACGGCTAACCGTCAACTCGGCCATAATGATCATTAAATGAATCATTAATAGTCTTAACCCGCCAGGTTAAGAGTAACTTGTAACCGCCATTAAATGAGCATTAATGGAGACTCTCTAGTTACCTAGAAGTTACAAAACCATCAAACTATAAATAGCCTACGTCTAGGCTATCGAGGTATATATATTCTTACTCCTCGCTAAGCTTTGTCCATACAGTTTATTCTCCATATTTGTTACTGACTTTGGCATCGGAGTGTCCCCGGCCGATCCCAACGGCGCCTCACAGGGACGTGATCTGATTGGAAATTTCTCCAGTGTTATCAAGTAATTTATTTATTTTTGGTAGGAAAGAGAAAGAAAAAACAAAAGAAAACAGTTCAGTAATTTATCATTACTTATTTTTTTTTTGGTAGGAAAAGAAAAGAAAAAGACAAAACAAAACAACCAAAAAACCTAACCCGGGATTATCCTAGGAAAGCTAACCCCCACCACATCATCCAAAAGAAGAGAAGACAGGAACTCAAGAGGTGAAGAGAAGGTTGAGACTCCCAACATCCTCACATGGCCCTCAGCCGCAAGACGGTCCGCCACCCGATTCTGCTCCCTGAAAATATGGCAGAAGCTAATGTAATCAAAGGAAGAACAAACATTTCTAATCCCTTTGATTAAATTCTGGCTACTTAAATAAATAGCATTATTATCAGACATCATTTTGACAGGTTCGAGGTTGTCAGATTCCACAAGCAGCTTCTTCAAGTCCAGATTCTTAGCAAGCCTGAGGCCAGAAAATATCCCCCAAAGCTCCGCAGAAAAGGAAGAACCCATGCCCAGATTCTGAGGGAAGCCAGACACCCAAGCACCACCAGCATCTCTCAGAACCCCTCCAGCAGCAATTTTACCGTCCTTTAGACAAGAGCCATCAGTGTTTTAACTTCACAACCCCTTCACTTGGCCTACTCCAGCCAAAGACATGGACAACCTTCCTCTGGATAGACCTAGCTAAAGTATCCTCTTTGAAGCTATCTGTAATAGTACAAATCTTTTTAGAGAAGAAATCAAATAAATTAGGAATAACAACAGTTTCTCCTCCAAAAATCTCCTCATTCCTCCATTTCCAAATCTAGTGACAGACAACTGCAAATATGATAACACCATGCTCTAGCTTGGCCAGCAGCTTCCCACTAACACTATCTACAAACCAGTCGAGATCAGAATGGGACAAGAAAGCAGACAACAACTGGTTAGGGAGAACTTTCCTCTACACCTCTTTACTCTTAGCACAATCTCTAAGAGCATGGCAAATGGATTCTTCATGCCCTTTGCATCTACTACACGCACCAGACTCCACCAAATGACGTCTTTTTCTATCAGTATTAATAAGTAACCTATTTTTAACACCAAGCCACACGAAGCTCCTAATGCGGTATGGAACTTTCAAGGCCCAAATATTCTTCCAAACTTCTGGGTGCGGAGTCTCCAAAATTTGATTGAAGGCCTCAAAAGCAGATCTACAAGAATAAGCCTTGTTGTTTGTCAAAGACCAACAGTGACTGTCCCTGTCTTCCTCCTTGCTACTAATTTTAACTCCTCTAGTTTTCAGGAGCATTTCCAGACTGAGGTAAGAGTCGAACTTCGACCAAATCCAATCACCCTAAGGATCCACCACATCAGTAATCCTTCAATTCCGAATATCTAAAGGTGACAGGGAGTTACAAACCTATAATAAAGGCTTCTTACCAATCCAGATATCATTCCAAAAGCTAATAGATTTACCATTACCCGCATCCCAACCAAACCCAGAGCAAAATTCTGAAAACACAGCACTAAGGCATGTCCAAAGAAAAGAACAATTAATAACTCTCTCTTTAGGACCCCCAAAAATCCTATCCTTTCTATATTTCCTGCACAATAACTAACCCAAAGAGAAGACAGAAGTTGCCACATCCTCCACATAAGTTTCATTAATAACACTTTATTATTGTCCATGACTTTTCTTATCCCTAGACCTCCCCTATTTTTAGGTTGACAAACCTCATTCCAAATAACAAGGTGAATTTTCCCCCTCCTCAGATTCCCCCCACAGGAACCGGCAATTGATTTTATCAAGATCATTAAGAACAGGCTCAAGCAGCTAACAAACTTGCATAATATGATTAGGAACTGCACAATTGACTGACTGAATCAAAGTAAGACGACTCGTAAGTGAAAGGGTTTTAGCTTTCCAATTGGCACAGTTACTATTAGTTTTATCTAACGTCTCCTTAAAGGAAGCTTTAGAGACTCTATCACTATGGAGGGGAATCCCCGGATATTTACCCAAAGAATTAGTCAGAGGTATACCAGAAATTTCACTCAACCTTTTGCAGACTCTTTGACTCATGTTTTTAGAACACAACATCCGAGATTTTTGGAGATTAAGCTTTTGTCCAGAAGCAGAGCAGAAACAGTTAAGGATATCCATAATCACACCAATTTGCTCCTCGTTGCCTTCCACAAAGATCATAACATCATCCACAAAGAACAAATGAGTAACCTGGGGACAGAATTTATTGATGGAAACCGGATGGAAATTCCCATTGCTAACAGCTTCTTGGATAAGGTGAGTCAACCTTTCCATCGCAATAACAAATAAGAAATGACTCATAAGGTCCCCTTGACGGATGCCCCGGGAAGGAGTAAACTCCTCAGACATATCCCCATTAGTCAAAACTTTAAAAACAGGTGAAGAAATGCAGACCTCAATTAAACTCTTCCAATTATCCAGAATCTCTACTCTCTTCAGACTATCAAGAAGAAAACTCCAGTTTAGGCGATCATAAGCTTTTTCCAGATCCAGCTTCAGAGCCACAATACCCCTCTTTCCCTTTTTGATTTTCATAGAGTGGACCATCTCCTGAGCTATGACCACATTATCCATCATCTGTCTCCCTGAAACAAAACTGCCTTGATTCTGGCTAATAATATCAGGAAGAATACACCGGAGTCTATTGGCCACAATTTTGGTAATAGCCTTGTAAAGCACATTACAAAGGCTAATAGGCCTCATTTGTAAGAAAGAAGACGACTTCTCCACTTTAGGAATCAGGACCAGAAGAGTTTTGTTCACAAGCCTAATATCCTCGGAACCATTAAAAACTCCTTTAATGAATCTATAAATACCTTCCTTTACAGTCTCCCAGTGTTTATGATAAAAACCAGCAGGGAAACCATCAACCTTAGGAGCTTTAGTAGCCCCAATACTAAAGATCGCCTGATCAATCTCTTTCTGGTCAATAGGGTGGAAAGATTCCAGAACCTTATCATCTCCCAATATGGCAAACGTAGTCCTAGAAAGAGCTTTATCCAGATCCACAAGGTCCTCTTTGAATAAATCTTTATAGAAATTAAGGGCCAAGTGACGAATATCCTCATCCTTATAAACCCAATCTCCATTCGGATCTTTAATAGCATCAATCTGATTCTTCTGCCTTCTAATAACAATAAAAAGATGGAAATACCTGGTATTGCGATCTCCATCTTTAATCCAAGCTTTCCTAGATTTTTGAAACCAAAGTAACTCTTCCTGCCTTAGCACAGCTTCCAGCTCCTTCTGGAGAGTTCTAAGAAGACCATCCAAACTATGATCAAACCTAACCTCCAAAATACGGTGGATGCCTTCAATCCTGCTCAAAATTTTATTCTTTCTTCTGATAATATGGCCAAAGATATTTTTATTCCAGCCCACCATATTACTTCTAAAGCCATCAGCTGCTTGTAAAACATTAGAATGAGGCTTCCAATTATCCTGAACAAAGTTTTTAAACTCAGGATGAGATTCCCAAGCCACCTGATACCTAAAAGGTCTATCCCCTCTAGGACGATGGCCTCTCACCAGCTTGACTAAGATAGGCAAATGATCTGAGTGACGGAAATGGAGATTTAACACAGACACTTCTGGAAATCTACTTTGAGCCGAAATGTTAGCATAAACTTTTCTAAACGAACAAAAGTACTATTACGTTTCCAAGAATACTTATGACCAGCGGCACCCAGATCCGAAAGCCCACACAAATACATACTTTGTTTATGATTGAGACACCGATTCACATAGTGATTACCACCCCTCTTTGATCACTCATAAGAGCAATATCATTAAAATCACCAGCCACAAACCAAGAATCTGCCATACTTACACTCATAGTATAAAGAATCTCCCACATCCGTTTACGATTGGCCAAGATAGGATCAGCATAAACAAAAGTGATAAAGAAAGGTTTATTACCAGGATAGATAACTTTACTGTGAATAAATTGTTTATCCATACTAACGATATCAAAATGAACACGATCAGGCTTCCAAAAAAGCCAAATCCCACCAGCCCGGCCAGTAGCCTCCGATCTGACACAATTCTAGTTTCTAAACTTTTTAACCACCTCATCAGCTTTAGCTCCACTGATCTTAGTTTCCATTAAAGCAAAACAAGAAGGGTTAAACTGCTTAATTAAATCTTTTACATGGATACGGGTAGCCTTGCTAGCCGCTCCTCTAACATTTCACACGAACAAATCCATCAAAAAGGAAGACTACTGACCCCCCGGCCCAACACCCTAAATCAGATACTTATTAAGGGCTATTAAGAGCCTAGAAGAGGTACCAGTAGGCCCCCTTTTTACCAAAAACTCCATAGAATTTTGGTTATTTTTCTGAATACCCTTAGATTTTTTTATACTCATTTTATTGACACCCATAGCCTTTCCATTTCTAGGCTCAACACTGAATACCGTTAGGTTTTTTTATACTCATTTTATTGACACCCATAGCCTTTCCATTTCTAGACTCAACACAGATTTTAGGGATACTAACCTCTTTAAACTTCTCTTTCACTTGTGAGGCATGAGCCTAGGAGCCACCCTGGACCTCTTCTTTGGAAACAAAAAGAGGATTAACTGCCTCCACAATATTGACCGCCGGCTCAGAAGATTCCAAACCTGGCATGCTCAGCTCAATATGCTCGTTAGAATGGTCAGAGTCTTGTTCATCCTCAATAGTAAGAGCCCCAAATCTAGACCTTGAACTGATGACCGTAGTATCACCAGTACCTTCTTTCTCTTTTGGGCAGGGCCTCTCCTTAATTCCAGGATTAATTTGGATCAGAACAGTATCCTTATTGATGTCAGGAGAACGATTTTGAACAACTGACGCACGTGTCCTCCGTCTTCCCGACCTCTTAGCAACCATCCAAGGGCCAAAATTCCTCCCATCTCCTTGAATCCGCTCTTCTCTCACTTTAACAGCTTCAACTACCTCTTCCACCACCTTCTCCCTCTTAGGGCAGCCCTCATAAGTATGACCAAACATACCACACTCATAACAAATATTATGTATACCTTCATACTCAATAATAAAAAAAAAACCGTATTTTTTATACAGAATTTAGATAAAAGGGGTTTAGCAAGGTCAATATCAATATATACTCTTGCAAACTTACCTCTAACTGCCCCAATGGTAGTTTTATCCACATGGTGGACTTTGCCAACAAGCCCACCTATCTTATTAAGAAAGCTTTCATTATAATATTCGATTGGTAGGCCCAAAAATCTTACCCAAGTCAGAATTCTATTCATAGAACAATCATGTGGATTAAAGTTGGGGACCCATGGCCTTAAGGCCAGAACATGATTAGAAATAATGTATGGTCCCCCATTAATCACAACATTATAGTCCTCAGTCCGGGTAAATTTAATTACATAATAGTCATTTTCTAAGTCAGTAATATTGACTTTCCCTTTTTTAGCCCATTGCGCCTGGATCCTCTGAGCGAAATAGTTGAAACTAATTCTTTTCCCAAGCACCATCACTATTAAAGATAACTTCCATTTGGCCCTAAGGGCACGCTTATCGGTCGAGGAAAGCCGAATCACAGGACATAATGGATCATCATGTTCCCTATCCTCCTCGTCTGAATCAGAAAAAACCTCCGCCGAGTCACCCTCTATAAGTCCTTCATTTAAAAATGGCTCCTCCTCGACCACTCCCATGACCGTATCTTTCCCAGAACTTCTCCCCAGGCCTTGCTCGAATTTATTTTTATTCACCACATCACCATCTGGCCTAGAAACCACATTCAAAATAGACGGGGCCTTGACGATCGCCGCTTCCAACTTATTCTGATCTCCCCTACCAGCCACAGTCCTACCCAAAATCCCGCTGCCAGCCTGGGCCTGTTTGCCTTCTGCGCCTGCTACCGGCAACCCCCCTATCCTAACGCCTCACCCTCTATCCTAACGCCTCACCCCCTGGCCTAACGCCCTCGCCAACCTCACTGGCCGCAGGGATCGCCCCCTACCATCCGCCCTTCTAACGCCGCACTCCCCCTGGTCTCTCCCCTCGCCCCCCTGCCGACCCGAGCGCTGGCTCTCCCCCTCACCTCCCGAAATAGATCCGCTGATCCCCCCCCCCACATAACCCCCGCCGATCTCCTTCCTCTCCCCTCCTTCTCCCCATCCGACCCCAGATCCCCACCGTAACCCATCCCCGGCTCTAGATCCGCCCTATCCGCCATCAAACAGACCCCTCCCCGCCCTGCGCCGCCCTCTTCGACGATCTCTCTCTTTTCTTATTATAATTATAATTATTTTTTATAATTATTTTTTTCATTATTATTATTAGAACCGTTATTATTTTTTTCATATTTTTATTTTAATTATTGTTATTTTTTAACCAAACCACCTGTTTTTTTTAATTAACCCTTAACGGGGTGTTTGTTAGAAGGGATTGTCGCACCCTGGCTTCTGGTTTTTACGCAGGTCGGGGTGCGTGGCCGACTCGATTTACCTTTTCGTGTTTTAAGGTTTCGAGTCGCCACCAATCATCACTTGGAAACGTTTGTGCGGACGTGATTGGTCGCCCTGTCTGTTTGGATTGACTTTGTATGGTTTGGTTTTGCTAAGGACAGTCTTCAGAGAGATTTAAAGTTCGTTTTTCCGGTTGTGTAGGGAAGAGATGCAATCTCACCCTACCCCGCCCGACGTATCGGTACTATCGTGATATTATGTGTTTGCTATTCGTTTTGCTTTGAATTGTCGATACAAACTAGGTACTCGCGCGTGTTTATTGGGGTTAGTATTAAATTCTAATGACGTTTGCACATCGATTAGAATTAACTTGGTTTATGAATTCGAATGACGTTTTCACATCAATCCGAATTAATATGGTTATGAATTCGAACGACGTTTTCACATCGATCCGAACTAATGTAGTTATGAATTGGAATGACGTTTTCATCGAACTAATTTGGTTATGAATTCGGATGGCGTTTTCACATCAATCCGAATTAATTTGGTTATAGATTCGGATGACGTTTTCATATCGATTCGAATTGAGTTGGCTATGAATTCGAATGACGTTTTCACATCGATTCGAATTAATTTGGTTATGAATTCGAATGTCGTTTTCACATCGATCCGAATTAATTTGGTTATGAATTCGAATGACGTTTTCCCATCGATCCGAATTAATTTAGTTATGAATTCGAATGACGTTTTCACATCGATCAGAATTAATTTAGTTTACAAATTGGAATGACGTTTTTTAACATCGATTCAAATTAATTTGGTTTACGAATTCGAATGAAGTTTTCACATCGATCCGAATTAATTTGGTTTAATCTATTTTTTCGAGATAACATCTCGAATTGATTTGTTTTTTTTATTCGAACTACGTGTGATTATACATATAATCTAGAAGATATTTAACTAATTAATGTACATATGATAAAATTTAATAAAATAAATTATATACAAAAATTAAATCCTATGATAAAATAAATGATATACATAAACATACATCATACAAATTTAGACAGATAGAAATTAAATAAAAAGAAATCTATACTAAATTAATCACTACAACATAAGCACCCGTTAAGATAAATGGATTGAGGCAATCAAACCAATTGATTTTAAACTATTAGGATTTAAATTAGTTAATGGAAATCAAAGCTTAACTAATAAAAAAAAAAGCTGATCTTAATAATTATTCAAATTAAATTGAACAGATTAAATAGACTAATTACAATTAGTGATGCATGAAACAAAAGAAAATGGGCCAGCAGTTTTACCTCAGATCTGAGAGGGGCAGATTGGGCTTGTGGACTCAAAGGTTGGGCATCAAGAAAACATAGCTTAATAGGTTTTAGGGGTTAAATGCACCACTGGTCACTAAACTTACATGGTTATCTCAAAATGGTCACTCAATTTAAGTTTGTCTCAATAAAATCACTCAATTTTAAGTTTTGTCTCAATTAAGTCACTATAACGATTTTAATGATTAAAAATCATCAGAATGATGATATAAGTGATACGTCAATATGAGACAAACTCATATTTCTAACCGAAATGACACATGACATTCACATATGCGCCATATAGCTATCACGTGTCGATTATTTTTATGGAGAAAAAAAAACTAAAATTCAGTTTTTTTCATAAAAATACCCGATATGCGATTGTCACATTTCGTTCCACTCAGAGATTTGAGTTAACTCATGTTGATGTGTCATCCATGTCATTATTTCGATGTGTTTTAACCATTAAAATCGATAGAGTGATCTAATTGAGATAAAACTCAAAGTTAAGTGATTTTATAGAGATAAATTGAAGTTGGGTGATAATTTTGAGACCGACAACTCAACTCCCCTGCCTCCTCTCTTTCTCTTCATTTTTCATTTTTCTCTCCTTCAACTCACGAATTCTTCCATGGCCGCCGGTACCAAACTTCTGACTGACAACGAGCCCTCCTCGCGTGGCAGTTCCTTCGACGGTGGCTGGGCGGTTCTTGATGGCGTTTTTGGCAACCTCTTCACCGACCTTCTTCGGAGGAAGACCGAGGATATCGTTCCGATCTCTCTTCCGATCTGCTCCTCGCTATAGCACCGTCGTCAGTTACACGGTGAGGATCTCATGTCTCTTCTCTTCGGTTCCTATTGCAATTTTTCTAGCCCGTATTATTTGGTTTGAAATGTTTGTTTTGTTAGTTTAGGCTTCGGCTGGAATTGTTTGGTTTAGACTGTTTTCGGGATGGCTTTATTGTATTTATTGGATTTTGATTATTTCTCGGTCCCGTTCTATTGTCTGTTTATGTTGGCCTGAGTTTGGATTTTGTGTAGGGATGGTTTCTCGTGACCTCTAAGCGGATTTCGAGAACGTAACCAGAGCCGTTATCGGCTCTGGAGGGTGTTTATATGATAAAATGAGATCGAAAAAAAAAGAATAGTGATACAATAATGATATGTATATATGTATGAACGGATTTGGAAATATATTACACTTACTCTTTGATTGATGGAATGCTTATTACAATGTTGGTGAAGAACTTGTTCTTACTCCTTCACTCTGTTACAGTGAAGCTTTCCTATTACATTGAGTTTCTTACAAAATTACTATCCCCCTTATAATGATGGACATTGTCTATTTATAATAATGATCATAATTTTTTCCTATTTCTTACTGTATCCTTCAGGTTGATTCGTCATTTTGTTTGCCCATTTTCACTAGAGAGCTGCACATTGAAACTTCTTTATACCTGAGATCATTTCTGTTGAATTATTGATTTTTTAGTAAAAATGTCATTTGGTCCCTGCGATTGATTCTTTTTGCAGACTGACGCTGTTGGACTGAATTCCGACCTGAATTTGATGCGGACCTGGATTGACCTGAATTTTGATGTGGACTCGGACTGGATTTGAATTATTTCTAACATGAACAGAATCTGTTGGACTTATATGGACAAAATCTTGAGCATTGGACTTTATTGGACTTGAACTGATAGTTACTCATGTTTTGGGAATATATCGGACTTGAACTGACAATTACTCGTGCTTTGGAATCAGACTTGAACTGATAATTACCCGTGCTTCGAATAATTCTCCAAACTTCTGATTTGTTGGATTTGTATCTCAATAAGATAACTCAGTCACTTGAATATGATTCGATCACTTTTTAGAATATTCTTGAATCGAGTGCACATTCTAATCTTGTTTTTTCGGGGACAGCGGGAATTTTTTGGTATCTCAGACATTGGCGAGCGGTTCTTTGGATCCGTCAAAATTACTGTAAACACAAAAATAATAAGAGAAATATTTATATTAATAACGTAATATTTATTTATTACCAAAAATTTCATTTTTAAGCGTTCAATTGTCCTTGATTTATTGACTTTTCAATTTTTGAATCCATTTGTCATAATTCGTTATTTGGAAATCAACTATATTCTAAACGTTTAATTATAATATAAATCGTAACCAAAGTCAATATTAACTTTAACTTTAATATACGATGTTACATCATAATTCGCAATTCAGATTATAGACATTTCTAAATATAGTTTACGACAAATAAATAAGCATCGATATGTTAATTTGATTGATTGACATCTGAATCTTAATTAATAAATTATAACTCGAATTCAAGCAAATTCAATTTTATTCAAAATACGAGGAACATATCTCGAATAAAATTCATAATAGGTTAAAATTACACTTTAATTTTATTAAGTCGCATTTTGAATATAATTCGATATTTTTACGATTTATACCGAAATATGACAAATTGGCCTTAATAGCACAATTTTTTCCCCAATAAATTATTTTCGAGATAATACCATAAATTCTGGATAATTCATGAATTGTTCAAATTTTGAGTGAAATTTATTATAAACTTAAAAATTGGTCCGGATAAAAATGGGTATTTACAAGGATATAGGAGGTGGGATAGGGATAAAAAAACACGAGATAAGTTATCTTGTGTTTGTTTTGAAGATAGAAGAGTGAGACGGATGAGGGATAAGCTTCTTATCCCTTAAATCCTATACCCAAGAGGAGAGTGATATAAGGAGGTGAGATAAGCTCCTACAATTTTAATAGGATGGAAACGTTCATCTTATCCCACATATAATAGGATGAGGATAAAACAACCAAATTCATGTAATAGACTGCTTCAACCAAACAGAAGATTTTACATTCGATTAAGTATGTTTTCTTTATAACAAGGGGCGAATCCAGTATGGGGGCATGGGGGGCAGTTGCCCCCACTGACATTTGTATTTTTTAAAAAACCCAAGTATTAATTTTGAAGTTTTAGAGTTTTTCCCCCTTCATCAATGGAGATTTAGGGTTTACGGATTCTATAATTGAGGATAAAGAATGATTTTTCAATTTAATATTTTCTTTTTATTTTTTTAATTATGTTTTAAAGCAAAACGACATCGTTTTATTTAATTAGAACTGCGTCCTTTTGTTTACAACTAAAATAAAAAAATAAAAAGTAAATATTTAAATGTAAATTAAATAGGTCCTAAAACAAAACCATCGATCTCTCTTACTCTCTTTAGTTCTTCTTCCTCAGTTCCTCTTTCTTCTTAAGTCTAAATTGAAATCCCTAATCCTAACTAAGATTAAATCAGAATCGGCAGCCAATCTCTTCGTAGTTGGATCGTTGGTCCGACATTCCATCTCCGATCTTTGTCTCTCTGCTTTGGTAATTTTTTGCTCCTACTTGAATTTTGATTTGATATTTCTCTTACTATTTTACTTGAACTTGAGCTTTGATCTTTGGTTTTCTATAATTATTATTTTTTAGATAAAAATTATTTTAGTCGTATTGTTTACCCCCATGGGGGAGAAATACTGGATTTGCCTCTGTTTATAACTACTCTTTTTTATTTTGAATTTCAAATATAATTGGATTTACTAAAAACTAATATTTTCTTTTTGAGGTAAGACATATTGCAGACGATTTAGATTTTTATTGGCATGACTTAAGAAATAGTACAACTAATACTAATTTTTGCAGAAGTGGGACAAACATGGAAGATGCACTAGATGGAGTGTTAGATAGTATTTTGAAACTGCTCTAGCACCTACAAAAGAACTTGGTGTCTTTAATATTCTCAAGAGTGGCGGAATTCTCAGAGAACGGTTTTACTCGTTAGGTTAGACTGGACGTGCAATCAAGCAATCTGGTCATAGAGACGTGAAAGCTATGTGTAATAGGAATATGAAGACTCAAAACTTTCAGTTACTAGAATTGAGATTTTGCTTAGATAAGGCGGGAAAATTTATGAAATGTACACTCTGCAACTTGCATGTATGACCAGAAACTTCAGCGAATCACACGAATTATGTTTCTATATGCAAATTGAGAATGTATTAGGAGAATCTTGGAGCAAAATGTATTAAAATACTAAAAGTTGTAAATTTAAATTTAATATATATATATATATTTAACCAAACGCTATAATTTCTGCGGTTTAGAGTGAAAGGCTAAACACTTCTCCGAAAAGCAGAAATAAACATCCCCTAAGTTTAGGTACGTGTGAACTAACACAAAACTATGTAGTTTTCTACAAAACTAAAATTTATTCATAAATATTCTAATCGAGCCTACTCGCGAACTTCCAAGTCGAGCTTTGGTCTGCTCAAATTCAGCTCGTTTACGAACTGAGCTAGTAAATCGTGCTCACGAACGACTCGTTTATCAATCGAGCCGAATCGAATCGAGCTTTTATTGAGTCGACCATCGAGCCGCTCATGAGCGGCTCGGCTCATTTACAACCCTATATACAGTGTTCATTTGCTAAGAAAAATAAAATAAATGGAATTTTATACGTTAATCAACTGATAAATAATTTTAGCTTTTCAAAACATAATGTATTTCTTTTTATTTTTCAAACTAAAACATAATATTTTTTAGGGTAAATAATTATAAGGTCTCTGTGTTTTTACATAATATACTAGTTAGTTCTTGTATTTTTAGAAATGATTATATAGTCCTTTGGTTTTTATTTTTGTCAATTCTTTAATCCTTATATTTGTGTGAATGGTTATATAAGACAAAAGAAAATTTAAAATACCTCGATAAATTAATAAACTCTTTAAAATAATAATTTCTTCTAGTCCCGACTTGGACCAGTTCAAAAAATGATCAATTTTAATAAATTAATAAGATAATAATTTTCTGGAACAACTGTTTATAAATACATTGTATTATTACCTCTAAAAATTAATAATTTCTCAAATACATATGCGCAATATATATAGATATACATACTTTGGATAATTTAGCAAAATATGAATCTATAGTATTTTGTTTTTTCTTGAAATTTAAATCTAGTTGAATTTCATCTTTAAGTATTCTAATATCGTACATTGACTAACTTTCAAATGATATGTTTCATTTAGCCAATCTTGTAAAACCTTTTGAGTGTTTGCAGGGTGATCTCTCTTGTACGGTCATGGTTGATTTATTGACACGTTTTAGATGAGAAGCCATTTTTTGTATGATTTAAAATAACACTCCATATAAATTTATATAGTAATTCATTAACTATGATACATTGAATATTTTTAACATAAATATAATGAACTTCCAAGTTCAATTAACTTATATAATACACATTTAATTTTATTTGTTAATTGATTTTAGATAAAAACTTTAGTTTTTTATAGAAAATGGGATGAGTCAGAACTTGGGCGGGGTGAGCACCCATGGCCCAAGAACTGTCAAACCCGCAATATATTAATAAAAGAAAAAAGTGAGCGTTTGAATAAGAGAAGAGGAAGGAGAACAAACAAAAAGAAGGGGGAGGAGAAAAGATAGGAAAAGTCAAGAAAAACGCAAGTGTGAAATACTACAAATGGCATCATTGATAATCTTGTGGCGAAAAGCAGGAGATGAAGGCCACCAATTAATCACTGGGGAAGAAACTACAAATTTTACCAATGCATCAGCAACTCTATTTCCTTCCCTAAAGATGTGTGAAAAGAGAATGTTCATCCTAGAGAAAATGCTGAGACAATCCAACCACTCTTATCGAATACTCCAATGAACATCCATGGAACTATGTCTAAGGAGATTAACTACGTACATTGAGTCTGACTCAACCCAAAGCTGATGCCAATTTTTCTCCCAAGCAAGTTCAATTGTGAAAATAACGGCTCTCAATTCAGCCATATAAGCAAAAGAATAAGGGGTAGAAAAAACAAAACAACCATTGGGAAAGCCTCGATAGTTGCAAAAAATGCCTCCAACTCCTGCCTCACCAAGTGTGCCAAAAGCAGAGCCGTCCATGTTGATTTTAACCCAGCCCGGAGGAGGTTTAAGCGAATGGACCGGAATAATGTTAGGAGCAGGAGGCGGCCTAGGAGAAGCCATAAGACGAGATAAGATAACAGCATCTCTCCGCAAAGAGCAAAAACCTTTAGAAGTGGCAAAGGACTCTCGAATCAATCGAAAGAGGGTGATCTTCGAGTGCTGAATAGAAGGAGAAACTTCCTTAAAGATTGCTTTATTCATGCAATGACAGATTAACCAGATGCAAGTGACAACAGCAACACGCCAGATCATCGACACATGTGAGCCAAAAAAATGCTACGAAGAGTGCTGAAGAAGTGGATGAATTGGGAATGACGAGGCAAAGAGCAGTCAAAATAAATCTCAAGAGCCCTCTAAAGAAAATTTGCAAAAGAACACCTAATGAATAAGTTGTTAATGGACTCAGCATCCCTACCACATAGAACATAATGAGAGGCAATGGAGAATCCTAGACGCTGTTAGAGGTCATGAGTCTGAACCCGGCCATGCAAAACTCTCCAAAAAGTGAAGGAACGAGAAGGGGGATCGTGAACATTCTAAACAAATTTATACCAGTCCACCGAGGAGGAACTAGGACTAATAACCGAATAGTACTCTTTGGCAATGAAAATACCCTTTGTAGTGGGCTGCCAAGCACATAAATCAATATCATCTCTCCCCTAGTGAATAGATCGAATACTGTCATGAACAACCGAAGGTAGAGTACTTAAGTCAAGCCACTTCGAATTTACCTAAAAATCATCAACATAATTATAGCGAGAACACTTATCCTGATGATCAAGACCCAATCTGTCCGCCACCAATGGAATGATCCACCTATCTGTCCAGAAATTGAGCGTTGAAGACTGACCAATCCACCAAAAGGTCTGATCCCAAATGGATGAATAAACAAACTTACAAGAAGACCAAATCGAGGAAGGAGCAATGGTAGTTTTAGGCAAACCAGAGACAACCAGAAATCTAGACTTCATCAGAGAAATAGCTAGACCGGTGCCTTGAATGTTTAGGACCCAATCCCTGAAAGTGAAAGAAAAACCAAAGGAATCCAACACAACCAATAGGAAGTTCCAATCTAAAGTATCAAAAGTCTTACGAATATCAATTTTTAAGGCCATGTGTCCACCAAAACGTTTTTTGTCAAGCATATTAACTCCCTTAGAAGCTAAGGCAATGCACTGATGAATGCTTCTACTTTTAAGAAAACCATACTGGTTGGGAGAGACAATCCTTGCTGCAATAACTGCATCACAATTGAACAAAAATTCTCAATTCTGTTATGATTTTGAAACCAAAGTTACTCATCACAATTGGACAAAAATTCTCAATTCTGTTATGATTTTGAAACCAAAGTTACTCATCACAATTGGAAAAAAATTCTCAATTCTGTTAGCTTCAGCAACTTTAAGAATTAGAGCCATAATACTAGAGTTTAAACCAAGCAGGATGCAACCATAATCAAAGAAAGCCTGGACCATATTGCAAACATCCTTCCCTGGAACTACGAAAGAGATTAGAGAAATACTCAATTACATGATCAGATAATCTTACCGTGTCAACAAAAAATTTATTTAAATTAGTAATTTCAAAATTTATTTTTAAAACATTTAAAATCACTTTATAAATTAATAATTTATTGATTAATTAATAACTCTATAAATTAATAAAATTCTATGGTCCCAACATTATTAATTTATAGATGATTTACTGTATATGCTTTAATAATAAAAATATCCATAAAAAGTTCTCTCTCTGAAGCAAACCTGAATGAGCACGACTCTACCTCGGACGACGGAGGATGGGGGCACCGCCACCACCGCCATGGACTTAGAAGAGCAAACCTCCTACAAAGATTCTCTGATCGGCCCCAAATTGAAGGAAGGTGTGTATATTCCCAAAAATCTCATGGCGGAAGGGCTAGTATCAGTTTCTCTGTCGAACCCCCTAAAACCAAGCTTTGTTATCTCGCCAGAATTGTTAGAAACATGGGCAAAACCATGGAATTCTGCTCTGATTATCAAAGTACTCGGCCGCAGTGTGGGATACATAACGTTGTAAAAAGGGTGTTGGAGCTATGGAAGCTGAAAGGAGGCGTCGAAATAATGGATGTAGGCTGCGGGTTTCACATCGTACAGTTCAAAGACCCGCAGGATAGAGAAAAAGTCATTACCGAAGGGCCTTGGACCTGGTCGCCGGAGTTCAATGCAGCCACGGCAACAATAGCATCGATGATGGTGTGGGCTAGATTTCCAGATTTACCAGTTCAACTGTACGAGGCAGATTTTATCATGACTGTAGCAAATTCAATCAGAAAGGCGGTCAAAGTTGACAAATACCCTAAAAGCTACCAGAGGCAGATTCGTGCGAGTTTGCATTGAGATAGATCTATAGAAACTGCTGATCACTAAGTTTGGAGTTAATAAAGTAACTTTTAGGGTGGAATATGAAGGGCTATATGTAGCCTGCACAAACTGCGGGAGATATGGTCACTCGAAAACAACCTGCTCGCTACCAAGCATCAATCCGCCAGTGACACACCCACATGGTGACCAACCAAAAGGAACAACCTGTAACTCAGTTGTTGATTCTAGTTTGAAAGATAAGGAAGCAGAAAGCAGTCGTCAGAATGACGAAACTGAGAAAGAAATAGAATACGACCCGTGAATGATGGTGCCACACCGTAGATACAAAAAAGGCTCCATAAAGCTCGATGGAAGCAGGAAAGAGTTTAGTAGCAGTCATTGAAAAGAGGAAAGAGAATGAGGGCATAAATGAGGGCACAAGTCAGGGCATTACTGTTACCAAAGAGAAAAATAAGGGGCCTATGACGTCGAGTAGCGGGAGCTTTGCTAGTACGATAAAATCTGCATTGAAGGGCATGCGACAACCAAAACTGAGAGGAGAGCAGCAGGTAACCCTGCACAACCCGTTTGAGGCCTTCAACCAGGAGAACATGAATCTGAGCATTGGCAAGGAGGATTCTCCTATCCCACTGTTGAGCGATTTTCGCAAGTGCACGGTATACGCTTGTAGTAATAAAAGATATCGATCCCACAGGGAACGTTTTTTAAACAAAACTTTTTTATAATCGGTTAAATTTACTTTTAGGTTTATAATATGGAAAAATCGTTTAATCGGTTTTGGTTTTGAAATTGCTAGAATAAGAATTAGATTAGAATATGAAGATGTTAGAAAATATCTGATTTAAGAATGAATTTGCAAAACAGGAACGTTTTAGTACTTTAGAAAAGTAAACAAGTATATTTGTTTGCATTAAGCAAAGAAAACAACTTTAAACTTTGTACGAATTATAAAGATGAAATAAATGATGGAACCTCTAATTAATTGGCTTTGAACGCGACAAAACCCTTTCGGGATAGTTGCCCTTAATCAAATTAAAACTCTTTCGAGATAATAATTTGCCTAAGTGTTCAACAAAGTTTCCTTGTAAAGATTTTGAATTAAACTACGTTTTAATGAAAACACCAGCAGTCACTTTAGTGGATTGGTTACCATAAGTGCTGCATAAAAATCTATCGAATAGAACGGACTTTATTAGATGAAATATAAATTGATACAAGTTTACAGAGAACATGGAGCATTGAATTCTTCGACGGCGTGCAAGTGAAAGGGTTGTCAATCCTTTCCTTGGGTTTCGTTAGAGTTTGTCAGGCTCAGGGGCGAATCCTCTACTCAATCTTCTCGTTGAATCTTCGTAATAGAAACTGGGTCGGTCTACTACCAAAATGAAAACTAAATTGGAACAATGTCTAAACGCTACTGAATTTGTTATTATTTAGTAAACAATGTGTGTACATCATATTGCTTTTTACAGAATCTAAATCTAACTTCTGAATCACTTGACTCGGAATTTCTACATAAATTCTACACTAATCTCTTTCTTCTACACATATAACATTATTTTTCAACTCTCCATCAACTCTTTATTTATAGATGTTGAAGAGTCTTGATTGAAGTGTCGTGTCCGTTGTGAAGGATCGTGTCCGTTGCGAAAGAACGTGTCCGTTGCAAAAGAACGTCTTTATCCACCCGAACGATCGCGTTTCGTCGAAAACGAAAGTGTGCAACTAGGCTTCTTCAAACTCCTGCTCGTACCGAGAATATTAAATTCTCTACCGAGAATGGGGGAGCAACAATTTGTACTCCGGACGAAGGGAAGGAGGGGCTGAGGGACGCGTGTCACGACCGTGAATATTGGGGCCGCGGTCGCGGCACGGAGCGTTTTTCACCTCTTCGGCTCTCGTTCGTGTCCTTGACTTGGCGTTATTAATTTTCGTCGTCTTCGACTCCTTTTGTAGGGCTTTTCTTCTATTTTTAAGCTCTTTTTACTCCTATTTGGATTTTACCAAATATTTATGTACCTTGCAAGAAAGAAACATATTCGAGAGTAAAAGCTTCCTAAACAGTTATAAATAGCATAAATTCGTAGCAATATTGATGTAATTATTGATGATATTTTAGGTATATTTTGGGCTTAACAAATCTCCACACTTAATCTTTTGCTAGTCTCGAGCAAAATTTCACTGAATTTATTCTCTAACTAATCTCTTTATGAAAATAAAACATATATCTCTGTATTACCTTTTGAATTAGTTAAGCCGAAAAGATTTACTCCGCATGGCAAAGTTATACGCAAAATATCAAACTAACTTAGTATAAAATACGATATATCATTCGTCTTGTATTTCCAATTTTGATTTGAAGCATTCGGGACGATATAAGCACGCATGTTATTGAGTCTTTCGTCTCAAGGCATTTCAAAGCACAAAAATTTCTTTCCCAAACCTAAACTAATATATGAGATATATCAAAATGAATAAGTACTTGATTGTAATTTATTTGCTTGGTTACGCCCGAAATAAGGGTGGTTTCAACCGTAACCTTATACGTATTTTATTGCTTGGTGTTCGCTTAAGAGGTACCGATCATGCCATGGGTGGATGCAATCGTTACTTTAAACTTATACACGCTTATTTTTTTTAACGTTCCTTCCATACCTCGATTGTGATAAGGGTGGTCGCAATCGTGGCCAAAAGTAAACGGTACTTTATTTTCTTCCCTTTCATACCTCGATTGTGATAAGGTTGGTCTTAATCGTGGCCAAAAGTTAAGAATTCAACTAATTGATTAATTAATATGAAACATGAAATTGTAACTTGGGAAAAAGAAAGATAGCACATTCATCCTATATTGACTTAAAATTCAACATGTATTATGGCTAAAATTTCCTTAAAAACTTCAATTAGTGTTAATGTAAGACGAAATCAAACCGAGCTAAAATTGTTAGTTCAATTTAATGGTTATAAACCTAATTGAAAATTTAAAATAAGATTTATTGTATCATGATTTCATGATTTAAAATAGAGATTGAATAAAGAAAATTTTTTACTTAAATACATTCACTCGAGACAATTTTTACTTAAAATCGTGTCGAAGATTTGTGAAAAATTTGAAAAAATAATACCCGTATAGAAATATCATTTCTAACGATAGTGATAACCTAAACAAATAATCATATTAACTTATGGTTAATTTATGAACATATAAAAATGTAAAGTTAATAAAAATAGCGTTTTAAACAAGTTTATGTTGAAAAATACGTTGCATTTGCATATAAATGATTCGTTGTATTTGTTATTTGTGCTAGAAAAACGAAAATGATGTACATCTCCTCCCACACTTAAATTGGACCATGTCCTCATTGGTGCAAAAGCGAGATATCAAGAATAATAAGCACAAAATAAAGCCGACGAAAGAAAGATAGGAATTAAGCAAATGAAATATTCAACATAAAATTAAAAATTGAAAAATTGTACCAAACAGATGAAAATGAAAATTGTACCAAATTATAACAAGATAAAAATAAATAAAATGAAAGAAAACAACCTATGCTTGAGGGTTTTTTTAGTGTTTGAGAAGAAAAAGGAATTGAGAGAAAGAGTAAAGCTTGAAGATGAGTTTGGGGTTTGGAATTGGAAGTGATTGAAATAGAAAAAGAATATAGGAATGATAATGAATAAATTGGGAAGAGTAAAAGTAGGTTTTTGGGGAAGAGTTAAGAGTAAGGGATTGGGTAAAAATAGAGGTGATATAGGGTTGTATATGTAGATGTATAGGTAGAATAGGAATAGGAATAGGCAAAATTTGGTGTCAAAATCGGATTGAAATGGGCATATAATACGCGTGTCGCGACCGCGAATGGCAAAGCCGCGGCCGCGGCACGCGAACTTCAGGCAATTTTCGCCCTGAAAATTGGCCGAACTTGCTGCTCATACCGAGAATTATTAATTCTCGGTAGAGAATTGGTAAAAATGGCCTATTTTGGTGCCTTTTGACATGGTTCGTGCAATTTTGTTGGTGGAATGGTTCCCGGACGTAATATTAAGTGTTCCTGCACTAAAAACTTAAATAAATGACATTAATTGCAAGGAAAATCAAAGGCTTTACCTTAATAAATTGAATTAAAGTATAATAAATTGGTTATGAAGAATTAATGAAACGTAAATGTGCATTTATGCATATAAGTTAAGAGAACCATATTAAATGCATAATAAGTGCATGTTAATACATATTTAATACATAAATTGAATTGATTAAATGATAACTTAATTCATTGAAAATAAATTGAGTTACAAATAGAATTAAATGTGGATATACGTGTGGAAAAATAGAAAACCATATTAGTTCATGTGAATCCTTTTTATCTTAATTTGAGTAAGAAAAATTAGAATCGACCCATATGAAACATGCTAAGTATAGATAATGGATCAAATGGATACGTCTAATAAAATTAAGAATTGAACTAAATAAGATCTTTATTATATTAACAATGTACAAATAATGAAAACAAACCAATAATTAATACAAAACAAAATATATAGAAAAATAAAATGAAAAACATAAACTATTCTACATATTCATCCCTATCAACCGGGATATTTCTAATCTTAATACGATCAATTTGAAACTGCACGAAAGTTTCACGTTCCGGTGCAGACAGAAAGTGAGGCCCTGCTCGAAAGACACGTTTTACAAGTCCTTCGTGCTCGAGAAACTCATAGTCAATTGTTGGGAAGAATTCATCATCACTCCAGGGAATATCAATGGTACCCTTTGTACCAAGAATTATTCCACAGATTATATTGCCGAACCCAATCTTCTTATCATTGGATCGAGAAGCGGCGACAAGACCCTCCATCAGAATTTTGGAAGAATCTACTGCATTTCCCTGGAATATATCTCCAAGGACATAGAGATATGTGTCACAGACCACACTACTGAACGTGCGACCGAATAAACTGTGACACAGGAATTTGTGCAGATATAGCATAGAGTTGGAGCGAAAAGAGTGATTATAGGCGAGTTTTGAATTGAATCGCCAGAATCCAGTGAGCATTCTCCAAACATCCGTGGATGTCATGTCTCTTCCAGGATGACGTTTGATTGTATCCCTCGGGGGAAAACCAAACCAAGCATGCAACTCGGGATAGCCGAAAGTGAAGATTTCGCCATCTCGACGAAAACTGAGACGTACCCGTCGTTTGTTAGTGAAACGAACGGTACAGAAAAATTCGAGTATCCAGTCGCCTATTATTGGAAATCGCATTTGGGCGAATTTTGTCCACCCTAGGCGTTCCATATAGCGGCTCATGTCATCACTAATTCCAAGTTGGTTGTTAAGGAATTCATCCATATACAACATTCCGGTGAAGAATTTGTAACGGAGATTCCAATAACGCCTACCTTCATCGTGGTTGAAGATAGGAAAAGGCGCCCCATATCGCTTGGATAAGTCTGGGCGTTTGTTGATTGAGGCAGCATTGTGCCTAGATGGTTTGTATTTGGTAGGCATGGTGCAAAGTTTGTGTTACTTTAGCAAAGAACGGTGTTTGCGAAGAAAATCAGAGTTCTGACAAAAATGAAAAGAATTGTAACAGAACTTGAATCCTCTAGGATTAATTTATAAGAGTTGAAGATGAAAAGAGGTGTTGTTTTAATTATAAAAAGGTATAAAATTACACCTTTCGGGAATGAAGAAACTTAATGTTTCGTTTGTCAAGAGGTTCGTCGAAGGGTTAGAGTGTTTCAGACCTGATAGTGCAGGAAACACGCGTGTCGCGATCGAGAATGGCAAAGCCGCGGTCGCGACACGCTGATTTCCTTACGGAAATCAGGCATCGAAGCTACCTCCCGATTCACGGTAGAGAATTTAAAATTCTCGGTATGAACAAAGAAATCCGAACCTGTTTGGATATTCTTAAAAAGGGGATTCTCGGCAGGGAATTCTAAATTCTCGGCAGAGAATTGCCTGAAACTTCAAATTCATCTTAATTTCCTAAAAATTAAATCTAAAATCATGAAATAGAAATATTTTATCCATTTAAATCATAACATAAAGTCATCTAATCATAAAAATGGTATTTTGGAAAAATAAAATAAAATAAAATTAAAAATAAAATAAAATAAAATAAATGAACAAAAATATAAAAAAACAATAAAACAAAATAAACTGTGTAAGATAAACTGAGTAATTTATACGTCAGATAATCTTGTTACAAACGAAATTTCAATTTGTGAAATATTTTCGTAATAGATTTTACATCGATTACCATTAACTTTGAATCGAACTCCGGTAGTACCTTCCAGTTCTAAAGAACCATAATCGAATGTTTTGACAACTAAATATGGTCCTAACCATCTGGACTTAAGTTTTCCTGGAAATAAACGAAGTCGTGAATTAAATAACAACACTTTATCCCCAACATTAAAGTGTTTGACTTTAATTTTGGCATCGTGCCATTTTTTCACTTTTTCTTTATAAATCTTTGCATTTTCGTAAGATAGATGACGTAACTCATCTAACTCATTCAAATTGAGCAAACGTTTCTTACCTGCTTGTCGTAAATCAAAGTTAAGTTCTCTAATAGCCCAATAGGCTTTATGTTCTAATTCGACTGGCAAATGACATGCCTTCCCATACACTAAGCGGTACGGAGTCATTCCTATTGGTGTTTTAAATGCAGTACGGTATGCCCATAATGCATTATTGAGTTTAGAAGACCAATCTTTTCTAGAAGATGAAACTGTTTTCTCGAGAATCCATTTGAGTTCTCTATTTGATATCTCCGCCTGACCATTTGACTGAGGATGGTACAGCGTTGATATGCGGTGGCGTACTCCATATTTTTTCATAAGCGTTTCAAAACTCTTGTTTATAAAATGAGTACCGCCATCACTAACGATAACTCTTGGACAACCAAATCTACAAAATATATTGTCAAGAAAATTAACGACAACTTTAGAATCGTTCGTCGGGGTTGCAATTGCTTCAACCCACTTTGAAACATAATCAACGTCAACTAATATGTAAGTTTTACCATTGGAAGGGGGAAAAGGTCCCATGAAATCTATTCCCCACATATCGAAGACTTCAACTTCTAATATGGTTGTGAGGGGCATCTCATCTTTCCTTCCTAGATTCCCTGTTCTTTGGCACTTATCACAACGAGTAATAAATGAACGGACGTCTTTAAACATCGTAGGCCAAAAGAAACCGCTTTCAAATATTCTAGTTGCTGTCTTGTTAACTCCATTATGTCCTCCATAAGAGCTAGAATGGCATTCTGATATTATGGATTCGAATTCATTTTCACCAACGCATCTCCTAATTATCCCGTCACCACAAGTTTTGAACAAAAAAGGATCTTCCAAAAAATATTGTTAAATATCGAAGAAAAATTTCTTCTTTTGTTGGAAATCTAATCCTTCCGGAACAATATTGGCTGCAAGATAATTAGCAATATCTGCATACCAAGGTGACATGGCACTTTTTATTTGATAGAGGTGTTCATCAGGGAAATCATCTCGTATACCGATAGTTTCACCTATAGGACCGTTTTCATCTTCAAGTCTCGATAGATGATCGGCGACAAGGTTTTCTACTCCCTTTTTGTCTTTAATTTCTATATCAAATTCTTGCAATAATAAAACCCATCTAATTAGACGTGGTTTTGCATCCTTTCTAGCAAATAAATATCTTAATGATGCATGATCAGTATAAATAATAACTTTTGAACCTAATAAATATGACCTAAACTTGTCACATGCAAAAACTATGGCTAACATTTCTTTTTCTGTTGTGGTGTAGTTTAATTGTGCACCAGACAGTGTGTAACTTGCATAATAAATTACATGAAGTTTCTTATCCTTCCTTTGTCCTAAAACACATCCGACAGCTAAGCCACTTGCATCACACATAATTTCAAATGGTAAATCCCAATCGGGTTTGACAATAATAGGTGCACTGACTAAAGCAGTTTTCAATGTTTCGAAAGCTTTAACGCATTCTTCATTAAAATCAAAGGTTGAATCTTTCATGAGTAAATTAGTAAGTGGTTTGGAAATTACAGAAAAATTCTTTAAATCTTCTGTAAAAACCAGCATGTCCTAAGAATGATCTTACTCCTTTAACAGTAGTCGGAGGGGGTAATTTCTCTATTACTGAGGTTTTTGCTCTATCTACTTCTAATCATTTTTCAGATATTTTGTGACCTAAAACAATTCCTTCGTCAACCATGAAATGACATTTTTCCTAATTTAATACCAAATTTGTTTCTTCACACCTAGACAAAACTTTATCCAAATTTTCTAGACACGAATCAAAAGAATCTCCATAAACTGAAAAATCGTCCATAAAAACTTCCATGATATCTTCAATGAAGTCATTAAAAATCGCAGTCATACAACGTTGAAATGTTGCAGGTGCGTTACATAGACCAAAGGGCATTCTTCTATATGCAAATGTTCCGTAAGGACATGTGAAGGTTGTTTTATCTTGGTCATCCGGGTAAATGTATATTTGAAAGAATCCGGAGTAACCATCAAGAAAACAGTAGAAAGCATGACCATCTATCCTTTCGATCATTTGATTAATGAAGGAAGAGGAAAATGATCTTTCCTAGTTGCTTTATTTAGATTTCTATAATCTATACAAACCCTCCAACCAGTGGTGGTTCGCGTAGGTATTAATTCACCTTCTTCATTCCTTACAACTGTTATGCCTCCCTTTTTAGGAACACAATGGATTGGACTAACCCATTCACTATCCAAAATAGGATAAATGATTCCATTGTCCAGAAGTTTAGTAATCTCATTTTTTACTACTTCTTTCATGTCCGGATTTAGGCGTCTTTGCCTATCCGCTTTAGGTGGCTTATCTTCTTCTAAGTGAATTCTATGCATTACGATGCTCGGATTAATACCTTTTAAGTTAGAAATTTGCCAACCCATGCTTCCTATCCTATTTCTAACAACTTCTTTCAATTTTTCTTCTTGAACTTGTGTTAATTTATTAGAGATAATAATAGGTAGAGAATCGCCTTCGCCTAAGAAAGCGTACCTCAAATGACTTGGTAATTCCTTAAGTTCTAATTTGGGTGGAACTATAATTGAAGGCGGAACTGGTCCATCTTCTCGAATCAAAGGTTCTGGTTCCTTATCTTCTAGTTCCTCACTCATTATAGGTTCTATTATTTCTTCTTTCTGAACAATGTCATTTACACATTTTTCAATTAAATCAAGTTTCATACAAGCGAAATCTTCCATAGGATATTTGATCGCTTGGTTCATATCAAACTCAATCTTATCATCTCCTATTCGTAAAACTACTTTCCCTTCCGACACATCAACTAGAGCACGTCCCGTGTTCATGAACGGTCTATCAAAGATTAGCGGACAATTTACATCATAAGCAAAATCTAAAATAACGAAATCGGTAGGAAAAATAAATTTGTCAACTTTAACTAAAACATCCTCAATTATACCGTATGGCCTTTTAGTGGTTTGATCCGCTAATTGCAAAACCATATTGGTACGTTTGATGTCTTCTTCTAAGCCTAACTTATTAAAAATAGATAATGGTATCAAGTTAATGCTTGCTCCTAAATCACAAAGACAACTTAGGAATTCTATATTCCCCAATTTACACGGGATGGTAAAACATCCGGGATCTTTGAGTTTCGTGGGCAAATTGCTTGATACAATCGAACTACAATCTTCAGTTAGCGAAATGGATGAAATTCCTTCCCAACTGATTTTCTTTGAAATTAAATCTTTGAGGAATTTACCATAATTGGGAATTTGTGTAATCACATCCATAAATGTTAAATTAATATGCAAATTCTTAAGTTTGTCTAAAAATGTTAAAAGTTGTTTGTCATAGTCCTTATTGCGGACTTTGTGTGGAAAATGTGGTTTGGGTACAAAGGTTTTTGTACTAGAGTCAATTGGTGCATCTTTTTGTTTTAATGTATCTTCTTTGGGCTTCGGTAAATCAGTTCCAGGTAAGGTCGAATTTCCGGGCATTTCTGGGCCTAAGTAATTTTTCCCTGAACGAAGAGTGATAGCCTTAACATGCTCTTTCGGATTTTCTTCCGTATGGCTTGGAAGACTTCCCTCTTTGTGGGATGGAATTGATTTAGCGAGTTGTCCAATTTGAATCTCCAAATTATGGATGCTAGATGATTGGTTTTTAAATAAGCTGATCGAATTTATTCTCGATCTGTTTAAAACCATCGTCGTGATTACTTATTTTTCCGCTCATAGCATCAATGAATTTGTCGATTTTAGAAGATAAAGTGCTAATCGAATCTCTTGATTGATTTTGATAATTAGTAGTACGATTTTGATTAGCATTAACATTATTATTGTCTCTCTAGTTAAAGTTAGGATGATTTCTCCATCCAGGATTATATGTATTGGAATAAGGGTTATTATTTTGGTTTTGCCCTTGGACAAAATTTACCTGTTCAATTTCACTCATACCTTCATAATCCACATCCGTTTGGATTGGCTTACCATTTGGATCACACGGTGCCATAAACCTATCAATTTTGTGCGACAAGGCAGAAAATTGGGCTTGCAACATCACTACTGGATCAAGATTCACTATACCTTTAACTGATGATGTAGTTGAGGATGATGGTTTCGCTACTGGTATGTGTCCACGTTCCGCGGGCCACATACTGCTGTTGATTGCCATTTCCTCTAAAAGTTCTCTTGCTTGGACAGATGTTTTCTTCATGAATAACCATCCAGACATAGCGTCCAATGAACCTCTAGTTGTAGGATTTAGTCCATTGTAAAATGTTTGCATTAAAAGTTCGGTGGGCAATTGGTGGTGTGGGCATAAACGTTGAAGTTCTTTAAAACGTTCCCAAGCCTCATAAAGAGTTTCATTATCATTTTGAGAAAAAGATGTTAACTCTTTAATGACTCTTGCGGTTTTTGCTAAAGGAAATTTTTTTTGATAAAAATGCTTGGGCTAATTGCTCCCAAGTCTCAATTCATGCGGCTGGCATAGAAGTTAACCATTCTTTGGCTCGATCCTTCAAAGTAAAAGGAAAAAGGCGAAGTTTGATTGCTTCTGCAGTTACATCAGTAATTTTAAAAGTGTCACAAATTTCTAAGAAATTTGTCAAATGGGTATTAGGATTTTCGTTAGGTAACCCGTAAAACGTTACATTATTTTGCAACATATTAAGCAACGCAGGCTTAATTTCAAAATGATGTGCATTAATTTGGGGTTTAACTATACTGTTTGTTACACCGGCCACTCCTGGCCTAGCGTAATCCATAAGTGTGGCCATAACTTCTGGCTCGGTAATTTTAGTTTTTCTTGGGGTTTTGTTTTTGTTTTTGTTTTCTTTCTTGTTCTTTTTAAGAGTTCTTTCAATTTCTGGGTCAATAGGATCTGGTGACGTGCCTGAACTTCGAGAACTGCGCATGAACTTGAAATTTCGTACGAACAGAAACTACCTATAAAACAGAATTTGAAAAATAAATATATTAGTAATTGAAAATAAATAAAATATAAAAGTTTGAATAAGTATGAATAAACCTAGATTCGTAATAAAACACGAAAAATTTAAAATTTTGTCAAAAAATTTGGCGTACCCCGGCAACGGCGCCAAACACTTGTTGAGCGATTTCCGCAAGCGCACGGTATACGCTTGTAGTAATAAAAGATATCGATCCCACAGGGAACGTTTTTTAAACAAAACTTATTTATAATCGGTTAAATTTACTTTTAGGTTTATAATATGGAAAAATCGTTTAATCGGTTTTGGTTTTGAAATTGCTAGAATAAGAATTAGATTAGAATATGAAGATGTTAGAAAATATCTGATTTAAGAATGAATTTGCAAAACAGGAACGTTTTAGTACTTTAGAAAAGTAAACAAGTATATTTGTTTGCATTAAGCAAAGAAAACAACTTTAAACTTTGTACGAATTATAAAAATGAAATAAATGACGGAACCTCTAATTAATTGGCTTTGAACGCGACAAAACCCTTTCGAGATAGTTGCCCTTAATCAAATTAAAACTCTTTCGAGATAATAATTTGCCTAAGTGTTCAACAAAGTTTCCTTGTAAAGATTTTGAATTAAACTACGTTTTAATGAAAACACCAGCAGTCACTTTAGTGGATTGGTTACCATAAGTGCTGCATAAAAATCTATCGAATAGAACAGACTTTATTAGATGAAATATAAATTGATACAAGTTTACAGAGAACATGGAGCATTGAATTCTTCGACGGCGTGCAAGTGAACGGGTTGTCAATCCTTTCCTTGGGTTTCGTTAGAGTTTGTCAGGCTCAGGGGCGAATCCTCTACTCAATCTTCTCGTTGAATCTTCGTAATAGAGACTGGGTCGGTCTACTACCAAAATGAAAACTAAATTGGAACAATGTCTAAACGCTACTGAATTTGTTATTATTTAGTAAACAATGTGTGTACATCATATTGCTTTTTACAGAATCTAAATCTAACTTCTGAATCACTTAACTCGGAATTTCTGCATAAATTCTACACTAATCTCTTTCTTCTACACATATAACATTATTTTTCAACTCTCCATCAACTCTTTATTTATAGATGTTGAAGAGTCTTGATTGAAGTGTCGTGTCCGTTGTGAAGGATCGTGTCCGTTGCGAAGGAACGTGTCCGTTGCGAAGGATCGTGTCCGTTGCGAAAGAACGTGTCCGTTGTGAAAGAACGTCTTTATCCACCCGAACGATCGCGTTTCGTCGAAAACGAAAGTGTGCAACTAGGCTTCTTCAAACTCCTGCTCGTACCGAGAATATTAAATTCTCTACCGAGAATGGGAGAGCAACAATTTGTACTTCGAACGAAGGGAAGGAGGGGCTGAGGGACGCGTATCGCGACCGTGAATATTAGGGTCGCGGTCATGGCACGGAGCGTTTTTGACCTCTTCGGCTCTCGTTCGTGTCCTTGACTTGGCGTTATTAATTTCCGTCGTCTTCGACTCCTTTTGTAGGGCTTTTCTTCTATTTTTAAGCTCTTTTTACTCCTATTTGGATTTTACCAAATATTTATGTACCTTGCAAGAAAGAAACATATTCGAGAGTAAAAGCTTCCTAAACAGTTATAAATAGCATAAATTCGTAGCAATATTGATGTAATTATTCATGATATTTTAGGTATATTTTGGGCTTAACACCCACACAGCCGACCTAAGAGAAGCTGAGCAAATCACCCGCCTAGGATTTCAAGGCAAAATGATACACAGGTACTACAGACAATGGTATTTGGAGTAGCCAATCACCATGTCAAGCTAAAAGCCCCCCATAATAGTGGGGGGACTAAGAATATGGGGTTGCAATCGGTAGCAGTTGTGTCTACCAATGTGAAGCAGGCTGGCGGGAGAGGGGACAACCCCAATCCACAGTGAGTAGTTTGGTCACCTTGGTTCGATTTTCTCCCCTTTTTTTATGCGGATCATATCTTGGAACTGCTTTGGTGCCGATGGCACCAAATTTGCGAGAGCCTATAGGCATTTAGTTGTAAAAAAACCAACCTCATATCCTTGTCCTCCTGGAGACTAGGCTTCCGGGTACAAGAGCGCAAGAGTTGTGTAAAAGTCTTCAGTTTACAAAAGTGGAAGTGGTGGAAGCATAAGGTTTCAGTGGAGGCATTTGGGTGTTCTGAAAGCAGTTGAGAATATCTCTTCAGGTAATTGAGATAAATAGACAGTTCCTTCATACTCAGGTAACAATAATTGGTGGTAAATGGAATGGGGTGGCTAGCCTAATGACTTTCACTTATGTCATGCCCCAGATGGATTTCATACGTCAATTTATGGCATATATTAATGCGTTGCATAATCAAATCTCTCTCTCATGGCTACTCATTGGAGATTTCAACTACATCAGCTCTGCTGATGAGAAGCATGGAGGGTCATCGCGGGTTCTGAATAGATGCTCCTTCTTCACAGATTAGATTAATAGTTTGGACCTGTTGGATTTGGGGTTTAAGGGCCCCTGTTTCACATAGTTTAGGGGTTCTTCACTGCGAACGAGAGTTGCTTGCTGACTTGACAAGGGACTATGCTCTACGAAATTGAAGACCCTATTTCTGAAAGCTTTTGTACGTCACCTTCCGAGGTACCGGTCGGACCACTGCCCTATTATGCTTTCCATCCAAGAGCCCGAACCACCAACAACGGCTAAGCCTTTTCGATTTAATGCAGCATGGCTCCTCCATCACAATTTCAAAAGCTTTTCTGATCACAATTGGTCAGCGCAAGGGGATATCAAGACCGAAATTGCCGCCATTACTGAAAAATTAACAGATTGGAATAAGATGGTCTTTGGCAACCTTGGTTGGAGAAAATCCAGGGCAGTCCATCGGCTTGTAGGGGTGCAGAGGGCGATGGATGGAGGTGTAACGAATGGGTTACTAAGACTGGAGGCTAAAATTCAAGCAGAACTGGATGGAATTCTTAGACAAGAGGAAGTATACTGGTTTCAAAAGTCCAGAGTGAATTGGCTCTGCTATGGGGATAGGAACACATCCTTTTTCCATCTCTCTACAATTGTCCGACGATGCCATAACAAGATTGAGGGCTTCAGAGATGAGAATGGAGTATGGACTTGGGATGAAGTGGAAGTAAAGAAGATCCTCATAAACTATTTCAGCTCACTCTATACGGAAGAGAGGCAGAATCAGCTTTCTCTGTATATGATTACAGGCTACCCTGCCATGGCGGAGGAGAAAAGACTAAAACTAATAGCGCCTTTTGTCCAAGTAGAGGTGAAAGTTGCCCTGTTCAGCATGTTGTCGTTCAAAGCCCCTAGGCCAACGGCATTCCTGCGGGATTCTACCAGAGATTGTGGGGGCAGGTTGGACATCAGGTGAATTCCTTCGTCCTACAAGCCTTAAATTACGGGGTGATGGATCCAAAAAGCACTGAAACACTAATAACCATAATCCCAAAAATTGATAATCCGGAGTCCGCTGCCCAATTAGTCTATGCAACGTGCTCTACAAAGTTGTCTCAAAATGCATAGTCAACATAATTAAGCCTCTCTTAAATACTGTTATTGGACCCTCGTAGAATAGTTTCATCCTAGGAAGGAGTATATCTGACAATATTATCATTGTTCAAGAAACAATTCATTCTTTTAACAAAAAGAGAGGCATGAAAAGGCTGATGATGTTGAAATTGGATCTAGAAAAAGCTTACGATGGAATTAGCTGGGCTTTCCTAAAAGAAACTCTAGAGCTAGTTTGTATGGAGAAGAACTGGATAGAGCTAATTATGAATTATGTTGAGGCTTCATCAATGCACCTACTATGGAATGAGGAGAAATTACCAGGATTTAAGCCTTCAAGGGGTCTTAGACAGGGAGACCTGCTGTCTTCTTATCTCTTTGTCATGTGCCTGGAAAGATTAAGGCATATGATAGAGGATGTAGTAACATGTAGCACCTGAAAACCAATTCAACTCTCGCGAAATGGGCAGACATGAACTCATTTATTTTTTGCAGATGATATTGTTCTCTTTGCTGAAGCAATGGACGATCAAACACAAGCTATCAGAAATATTTTTCCAGTTTTTTGGTGAATGCTCGAGCCAAAGGGTGAGTCTCCTCAAATCAAGGGTCTTCTTCTCGTCTAATGTTCCCAATAACACTCGCCAAGGGATCTGCAGGATCCTAGGTTTTGAAGCTACTTAAAATTTGGGATCCTATCTAGGGATGCCTCTGATACACAAAAGGGTCAATAGAGATACTTACAGAAGCCTGGTCGATAAAGTGAATAACAAGCTCGCTGGATGGAAAGGGAGACACCTATCTTGGAACTGCTTTGGTGCCGATGGCACCAAATTTGCGAGAGCCTATAGGCATTTAGTTGTAAAAAAACCAACCTCATATCCTTGTCCTCCTGGAGACTAGGCTTCCAGGTACAAGAGCGCAAGAGTTGTGTAAAAGTCTTCAGTTTACAAAAGTGGAAGTGGTGGAAGCATAGGGTTTCAATGGAGGCATTTGGGTGCAGTTGAGAATATCTCTTCAGGTAATTGAGATAAATATACAGTTCCTTCATACTCAGGTAACAATAATTGGTGGTAAATGGAATGGGGTGGCTAGCCTAATGACTTTCACTTATTTTAGGCCCCAGATGGTTTTCATACGCCAATTTATGGCATATATTAATGCTTTGCATAATCAAATATCTCTCCCATGGCTACTCATTGGAGATTTCAACTCCATCAGCTCTGCTGATGAGAAGCATGAAGGGTCATCGCGGGTTTTGAACAGATTCTCCTTCTTCACAGATTGGATTAATAGTTTGGACCTGTTGGATTTGGGGTTTAAGGGCCCCCGTTTCACATGGTTTAGGGGTTCTTCACTACGAACGAGAGTTGCTTGCAGACTTGACAGGGGACTATGCTATGCGAACTGGAAGAGCCTGTTTCTTAAAGCTTTTGTACGTCACCTTCCGAGGTACCGGTCGGACCACTGCCCTATTATGCTTTGCATCCAAGAGCCCGAACCACCAACGACGGCTAAGCCTTTTCGATTTAATGCAGCATGGCTCCTCCATGACAATTTCAAAAGCTTTTTTATCACAATTGGTCAGCGCAAGGGGATATCAAGACCGAAATTGCCGCCATTACTGAAAAATTAACAGATTGGAATAAGATGGTCTTTGACAACCTTGGTTGGAGAAAATCCAGGGCAGTCCATCAGCTTATAGGGGTGCAGAGGGCGATGGATGGAGGTGTAACGAATGGGTTACTAAGACTGGAGGCTGAAATTCAAGCAGAACTGGATGGAATTCTTAGACAAGAGGAAGTATACTGGTTTCAAAAGTCCAGAGTGAATTTGCTCTGCTATGGGGATAGGAACACATCCTTTTTCCATCTCTATACATTAATCCGACGATGCCGTAACAAGATTGAGGGCTTAAGAGATGAGAATGGAGTCTGGACTTGGGATGAAGTGGAAGTAAAGAAGATCCTCATAGACTATTTCAGCTCACTCTATATGGAAGAGAGCCAGAGTCAGCTTTCTCTGCATATGATTACAGGCTACCCTGCCCTGGCGGAGGAGCAAAGACTAAAACTAATAGCGCCTTTCGTCCAAATAGAGGTGAAAGTTGCCATGTTCAGCATGTTGTCGTTCAAAGCCCCTGGGTCTAACGTCATTCCTACGGGATTCTACCAGAGATTGTGGGGGCAGGTTGGACATCAGGTGAATTCCTTCGTCCTACAAGCTTTAAATTACGGGGTGATGGATCAAAAAAGCACTGAAACACTAATAACCATAATCCCAAAAATTGATAATCCGTAGTCCGCTGCCCAATTAGTCTACGCAACGTGCTCTACAAAGTTTTCTCAAAATGCATAGTCAACAGAATTAAACCTCTTTTAAATACTGTTATTGGACCCTCGCAGAATAGTTTAATCCCAGGAGGAGTATATCGGACAATATTATCCTTGTTCAAGAAACAATTCATTCTTTTAACAAAAAGAGAGGCAGGAAAGGGCTCATGATGTTGAAATTGGATCTAGAAAAAGCTTACGATGGAATTAGCTGGGCTTCCCTGAAAGAAACTCTAGAGCTAGTTTGTATGGAGAAGAACTAGGTAGAGCTAATTTTGAATTATGTTGAGGCTTCATCAATGCACCTACTATGGAATGGGGAGAAATTACCAGGATTTAAGCCTTCAAGGGGTCTTAGACAGGGAGACCCGCTGTCTCCTTATCTCTTTGTCCTGTGCCTGGAAAGATTAAGCCATATAATAGAGGATGCAGTAACCTGTAGCACCTGAAAACCAATTCAACTCTCGCGGAATGGGTAGACATGAACTCATTTATTTTTTGCAGATGATATTTTTCTCTTTGCTGAAGCAACGGACGATCAAACACAAGCTATCAGAAATATTTTCTAGTTTTTTGGAGAATGCTCGAGCCAAAGGGTGAGTCTCCTCAAATCGAGGGTCTTCTTCTCGTCTAATGTTCCCAATAACACTCGCCAAGGGATCTGCAGGATCCTAGGTTTTGAAGCTACTGAAAATTTGGGATTCTATCTAGGGATGCCTCTGATACACAAAAGGGTCAACAGAGATACTTACAGAAGCCTGGTCGATAAAGTGAATAACAAGCTTGCTGGATGGAAATGGAGACACCTATCTATCGCGAGTAGAATGACCCTCATCAAATACGTTTTTGGAGGAGAGATGTTTAGGGGTAATAAAGTAGAGTATATATGCTCTCAGGCGCTTGAGTATGTCGATGCCTTAAAAAAATCCCTGTAACTGGAGCTGATCAAAGGGTAGAACAATGGGTGAAATGGTACCCCCCGGAAGAGCCATAGGTAAAGGTAAACTCGGATGGTGCGAGCAAGGGCACCATCGGCACAGCATACGCGGGAGGCCTGATACGGGACCATAGGGGGAATTGGAATGGAGGCTTCAGCCCTAACTTGGGGAGATGTTCTGCTTTCTTGGCGGAACTTTGGGGAGTCTACTACGGGCTATCAATGGCTTGGTCGAAAGGGTATAGAAATGTTATCCTGGAAGTAGACTCGATGGAAGTGGTTAAGGAATTGGAAGAGGATATGAGGGGTCATTTACCCCAAGCCTGGCTGGTTCACAAGTGCAGCTTACTCAGAGATAAGAGCTGGAGCGTTAAAATCGCACACGTTCTTCGTGAAGGTAACCGGTCTGCAGACTGGATGACAGATTTCGCAGGGAAGTTTCAATTGAGCTATTACGGGTTTGATGTGCCTCTTGTAGGCCTACAGGCTATTCTTAAGGATGAACGTCTAGGAAGGTTTCCAGAAGAGTAGGTGTTATTAGTTAATTTTCTTTGTTTTGGGCTTTGCCTTCCTTGTAACAAAAAAAAAAAAAAAAAATCTATTTTTCTTATTTTATATTTTTTTCCTTCATAATAATAATCTTTCCTTAGTTAATTGTTTTATTAATTTTCATATAACTATAAATTTTAATTTAGTAGTGTAGAATTTATTCGTTAAACAAAAGAATAACAAATATTGTAAAAATGATCAAAATAGGAGTATACTTATATAAAAGTGTAAAAGTGATTTTTTTTAGAGAATAAGAAATATAATTTTTTATAATTAATATATACAAATATAAACTATTTTGATTAAATTTAAAAATTAGAATGATAAATTATTTATTTATATAATTAGGGACAATTTTATATTTTTATATATAAAAATAAGATGTCTTCTATGGTTACTTTGTTTTTTTTACAAAGTATCATTACTTAGTGTGTTTTCACCATGGAGTATAAAATTAATCCAATAGTGAAAACACATAAAATAAGACTTACCATAAAAATAAATGAAAAGACTACAAAATTTAAGATAAAACTGTAACATACGGAACAAACAAATAACGAGTTAATCCTATTTTGTAAGAACACAAACAAATACTCTGATCCATTTGAATAATCAGTTGACACACTGTTCCATTTGAAAGACGCGCCTATAATAATCCATTCACACTGTTTCATTTGAAAAGCCATACCATATATATCTACCTCCTCTCCTGTCGCTCCCTCTGAATCACTGTTTATTTTCTTTCTCTTAACCAACGACACACAGAGAGTAATCTAGAAGACAAAAGCTATGGCTAAAAGTGAGGTTGGGGGTGAGTGTGAGGTCAAACTTCTCGGACAATGGGCAAGCCCTTATCTTATGAGGCCTAGAATCGCCCTTAACATCAAATCTGTTCATTATGAATTTGTTCAAGAGACTATTAGATCTAATCCTGTCTACAAGAAAATAACTGTTCTCCTTCACAATGGCAAACACATTTTCGGATCTCTTATCATTGTTGAATATATTGACGAATTTTGGTCGTCTTCTTCTCGAATTCTCCCTTCTGATCCTTATGACCGTGCTTTTGCCAGATTCTGGGGTTCCTATGTCGATGACGAGGTATCAAAATTTCTTTTTTCTTTTGAAAAAATATGATCTTTGTTTTTGTTTGGGTAAAAAACCACAAATTGTTTGATTTGATTGATAGAGTAGAAAGTGCAATTGATATGTGTAAAAATATGCAGTTGTTCCCAAATCTGAAAAAAACAAAGTCTGGAGAAGGAGAGGCAAGAGCTGAAAATTTAAAGCAATTAATTGATGGGTTTGTACTGCTAGAGAAAGCATTAGTGAAAAGTAGCAAAGGGAAGGCCTTTTTTGGTGGAGAAGAAATTGGGTATCTTGATATTGCACTTGGTAGCTATTTGGGCTGGATCAGAGCAATAGAGAAGTTGACTGGAATTCAGGTGCTAGATGAAGCAAAGACACCTAACCTTTGCAAATGGGCTCATGCTTTCTCTTCTCATCCTGCTGTCAAGGATGTTATGCCTGAAACTCACAAACTTGTCGAGTTGGACAACCAAGTTGCTGCTGCTAAAATGTCAGCAGCTGCAAACAAACCTACGTAATAACCATATCTCACTACTTTATCTGTCTTGATTAGTTGTTTTTGGCATCAAACTAGCTTTGTGTTCCCTAAAACCTTACATGCTTATTGCACAATAAATGAGAATTGCTAAGAAGGATTATCCATTTGTGTCTTTTTTACATTATTAGAATGTTAGCTTAATGCATGATATACCATTTTTCTTAGTGTCAAGTAGATATGTCCTGCAATGTTTTAGAGGGATATTCTCTCAAGATGGTTGGCATGCATTGTTTTAATGTCCCATGGCTTTGGAGGTTTCGGATGTATGGTAGGTTGCCCTTTATCACATGCTTGTCTAGTTAAAGCATTAATGGTTGTTTGGGTTTACGGTCCCATTCATTACATTTATTACAACAATTAGGTTGTGGTCAAATGTGTGGGTGGCGCGGCTTAAAATGTCCGAACAAGAACCGGTTTTAAGAGATAATGATGAGAACCGAAATGAAGTGAATTGAATATTGGAAAAAGAGTAACTGAGGCTTATTTTATATGGTGTTGATTACTCCGTTTTCGTATCTTGTTTATCTTTTCACTTTAGAAGTGAGAGCTCTAAGTGTTTGGTTAGGGATGTCTAGAGAATCTCATACTTTTTAGAAAAACAGTTTTTTCCAACAACATACAGCAGATAAACCAAATGGGTCATTTATCTAAAGTAGATAACATTTATATTATATTAAAACAATGTGATCCGGAGTGTATGGCATCTAGCAGAACTTAAAAGGGCTAAGGAAACATGTATTAGAAATCTCTTTTACTAATAAGTTGATATTACGCAGATTTCTCAACACCGTATAGTATCCTTGTGAGGCGCCGTTGTGTTTGGCCAGGAGGCACTCCAATGCCTAGATCAGTAATGTACTTGAGAATAAACTGTAATCACAAGTAGGGTTTATATAGTATGTACCTTTTGACACCTTATTGCACGAGTATTTATATAGGTTTGAGTGATAACCGTAATAACCCCCTTTGAATGCCTCTTTAATGAAATGTAATGTTCTTTTAATGCAACTTAACTCTGATCTTAACCTCTGAGCTGTTATTGCCTTTTAGGTATCATTAATGTTCATTTAATGATGGTGATCCCGTCGTGTAACAGCTTAGTGCTTTATCTTATCGGATCGCCTTATGTGACGGACCTCGTGTCCTTTTATGTGGCGGATCTCAGGGTGATCAAAGGCGTGTCACCATATGTGTATCATGTCTTCAGTTGTACGCCGTATATACTAAGTCGGCGGATCTTTTTATGTCTTTTCTCCTTTTTGATCCTCCTTTCAGGGAATATTCTCAGCCTGGTCCTGATGATATATCATAGCGGATGTTATCATAAATATATGTCTCTCTCTCCATTTTCGATGCGGGATTCAGTCCATTCCTGCCCTCATCATGAGATCGTTACAGGTCACTAGCTTTTTAATGGTTTGTTCGCAAACCAAACACATCGTATGTAGAAAGTCATTTTGGTACCAATTATAACACCACAATCTAATACTATTAGATATTTTCCACTTTTAAGAGCATCTCCAATAGAAGGTGTTCAAAAGAGTGCCAGTTGATGTGGCATCAGGTTTGGCAACTTTTAAAGGGTGCCCACTATTGGAGTGATTGGGGTGCCAATGAAAGTTGTCAATGCTTGGCAACCTTGTTTAATTATTTTTTAGGGTAAATAATTATAAAGTCCTTATGTTTTTGCTTAACATACTAGTAGGTCTGTCCTATTATTATAAGGTCCTTAAATTTTATTTTAATCAATTCTTTAGTCCTTCCATGTGTTTTTGTATATGAAAGTCCAAATTGCCCCTAGTTATTTACATAAAAAAAACTTATTTTTTAATTTCAAATTTAATCGAAATAGTTTTAATAAAATTTATGAAGTATATATGTATACACCAAAATTTATGTATATATATATACTAATCATTAAAAATGTATTTTTATTCTCTTAAATTTTTATTTTTTGAATATAATGTCTTTAAACTAGCATTAAATATTAATAAATTTTTTAAAAAATCATATTTTTTTCATTTATAAAATTTATTAGAGATAAATAAAGATTACTTTTTACAATTTATATAGTTTTGCTCTTATTTTGATAATTTTTGAAATATTTTTCATTCGTTTTTTCAGTCAATAAAATTTAGGCTACTAAATTAAATTTCTATAATTATATAAAATTTAATAAATTAATTACTCAATATTGTAGAGATTATGCAGGAAAAAAATATTGTAAAGACTATGTAGGAAAAAAGGAGAAAAAAACATAAAATAAGAAAAATAGATGTTTTATTATTAAAATATAAAATAAAGGGTAATTTTGGTATTTTAAAATTTATTTGGTATAGTTTAACCATTGACTCAAACATAAGGACTAATGAGTTGATGAAACTAAAAACTAAGGGACTATATAATTATTTCTAAAAACAGAGGGACTAACTAGTTTATTAAGTAAAAATTCAAGGACTGGCAACATTTTAAGCAACCTCTATTAGAGCATTTTTTAAATAAAAGTTGTCAAAAGTGATGTTGATGA
Source organism: Euphorbia lathyris (assembly GCF_963576675.1). Lineage (NCBI taxonomy): Eukaryota > Viridiplantae > Streptophyta > Magnoliopsida > Malpighiales > Euphorbiaceae > Euphorbia > Euphorbia lathyris. The sequence goes on along the minus strand of NC_088911.1, from coordinate 47,960,396 downwards.
AAGAGACAATAAAATATTATATTTTGGGATTATGTATTAAGTTTTGACACTCTTTTACGCACTCTCTATTGGGGATGCTCTAATACCTTTTATATGTATTAGATACTCATTTTATTAATAAACTTGGGTTACTCTCCTCTTGGAACCAATATTTGCTCAGCTCACTATAAATCGGTAGTTTCACTGCAAATCAAGCGGAGCATATGATTGCTAAATCAGTGGATTCTTTTGACTAGTGAAAGAGTTTGATTCAATTTCTCCTCACTTTTTTTTTCTCTGATATCGTTGAGATTTAGCAACACCGTAAAGCGTCCCTGTGAGGCGCTGTTGGGATCGGCTGGGGGCACTCCGATGCCTAAGTCAATAAACTTTTTAAGAGAATAAACTGTAATGACAAAACAAAGCTGAGAAGAGTGTGTAAAGTGTACCTCTGTTGTTATGCTACAAAGGTATTTATACTAGTTTGAGTGATAACTGTAATAACCTTCTCTTTTAATGAAGAGTAATGCTCTTTCAATGTGGTTTAACTTCATCTTCTAACCTCCAAGCTTTGGCCGGTTCTCAGCCATCATCAATGCTAGTTAAACGATAATAAGTTACGCCGTCTAATCCTCTGCTTCTTCTAGAAGGGTATTGCCACATGAGGCGAATCCCTTTTGGCCTTGTCTTGGGCGGATCCTTGTAAGTAGCTCTGGTACGACACCGTATTTCTTACTAAGGCGGATCATAAATGGAGCTCTACGAGACGACATTGTATTCCTATTATGTGCTATGTGGCGGATCACTAGAAGGAATGTTCAAGACGACATCGTATCCTTATCTGTTCGCCATATATTTTGGAGGCGGGTCTTTTCCCCCTTTAAGCCCTCTTTGCTAGGGAATATCTCCAGCTTAGTCCTTCATATTTCATGGCGGATGTTATCAGAAGCCTCCCCTAAATGGTCTTTTAAGTTCTTTAGGACTTCTCGGCTTCTTCGCATGATAATAGCATTTATTGTACCTGACAAGCGCCTTTATCTAGGCCAATGACGTTTTTACAGGTGGCAGCCCTCGACACAGATTTCAAAACTTTTTAATCATTTCACTAAATAGAAAAGGCTTTCCTTTCAACTTCTATCACTTTCACCATTACTTTCTACGGTTTTCTTCAGCCATCCTCATAAGCTTTTTTCCTCTCTTCTTCGATCTTTCATGTAAGTTTATCTTTTTGCGGTAGTTTCTCCATTCTTTCTTTGAATTTCTGTTTGCTTAATGCTTCTTTCCTCTTCTACCTCCTCTTTCGACAGAACTTCGAGTTTGAATTGGAATTATTCCCTAGCTCCCTCTTTGTTTTGTATTCCTACTGCGTCTATGAAAACCCAAAATCCCACCTCCGGAGAGGAAGCGAGTTCTTCTGCTCCTAGAAAGAAAGGGGCAAAGGCCCCTAAAATGGAAGTGACTTCTTCCAGTTTTAGCTTTTCCCTTTTGATAATCCTTCAGTCCCTATATCCTTGGCTCCGAGCAGCTTCTTGCCTAGTTCCCATACCCTATCAAAGACCTGCATCCCCTCCTAGGGGTTATTTTGCAGTTTACCAAAGCCATATCGAGAGAGGCTTTAGTTATCCAGTCCCTAAGATGATTGGAGACATTCTTGAATTTTTCCTCATCCCTATGTGCCAACTACATCCAAATGGTTGGTTAAACTTAATATTGGATACTTACTTGGCGGCGAATCTGGGCTTAATTTTGAGCCCTCGCCTTTTCCAAACTCTTCACACCATATCCAAGCACGGGGTGGAAAGTCACCTTACCTTTTCCAAATTGAAAGGGTACTCACCTTTTCATAGCAAAATGTCGAACGTCCATCATTGGGAGCAAAGATTTTTCTTTGTGAAGATAGTGGAGGGCTGTAGACACCGAGTCGAAGGACCTGTAACGAAAACTCATAGCAGACGGTTAAAGCGGTTGATTCCGATAATAATAAATAATAATAATAATAAACCACGAAAGGATCCCGAAGAATTGCATCCTGACGGCTCGCGAGCGCCCGACGGCGTGGGGAGAGCGCCCAGCGGCGTTGGGTGAGCGCCCAGCCGCGTCAGGCACACGCCCGACGGCAGTTGGGCGCACGCCCAACAGCCCAGGACGCGCGCCCAACGGCAGTTGGGCGCGCGCCCAGCTTGCGCTGGGCGTCCGCCTAGCGCTTGTTGGGCGTCCGCCCAGCCCCTGTTGGGCGTCGCCCAACTCAAGGTTGGGCGTTGCCCAACCTGCGTTGGGCGTCCGCCCAGCGCCTGTTGGGCGTCGCCCAACTGTGTGTTAGGCGTCCGCCCAACACTAATTGGGCGTCGCCCAACCCAAGGTTGGGGGTCGCCCAACTTGATGTTGGGCGTCGCCCAACTTGATGTTGGGTGTCCGCCCAACCCCCCATTGGGCGCACGCCCAACTTTGGGATCCGTGTCTATAAAAGGCACGGATCCCCATGCATTTGGGGGATGGGGGAATTTTGGGAGCTTCTCACTCTAGAAAATTATTTTTAGAGAGAGAATGTGAATTTTTGGGAGAAAAATCATAACTCGTGGAATCAACCGACATCAAGCCGTCAATACCGATCTAGAGGTATTATCCGAGGACTAGACTCGTTTTATTTATTTCATCTTTTTATTTTATTTATAGTTTTGTTTCTTTATTTATTTATTTAGTTATTTATTTATCACATTTATTTATTTTCTCGTATTTATTTAATTCTCGTATCGTATTGAATAAACGTTTTGTTTTGTTTTGAAATAAAAACCTCGTTTAAAGTCCCAACACGAACCGTAACCCGATTTAAGGGGAGTTCGGGATTAAGACGTTGTAAATATAGATTTTAAAAATATTTTTAAATAACGTTTTGAAATAAAACATCGTTTTAGGATTCTCCGTTATAGACTATGATCCAATTTGGGTAGTTCGGAGATCCAAAATGATAGAATAGAGTAGATTTAAAGTGTTTGAATAAATCTGAAAACTATAGGGACTGTTCTATAACTTTATCGTTTCTGTCACTAAAGGCCACCTAAAACTACGTAGTTTTGAGTAGGAAAATTAAGAAAAAATGCTACTGCTTAATAGGGGGTTCGAAACTAGAACTTGTTCATCTACACTCCATGTTGTTTACCACTAAGCCAATTGCTCTTTTTATATATTATTTCGCGCGCTGATTAATATACCATCTCCCTTTTAGCTTCTATTGTTTTTTTTGTTTAATATTTGACGCGTGCACTTATTAATATCGATTAAATATGTACAATAATGAATTATTAATAGAAAAAAGGAAATGTGCATAATAATGAATTATTAATAGAAAAAAAGAGAAATGTGCATAATAATGAATTATTAATAAAAAAATCCAAGAACATGCTCTAATTTCTTATTTATTTAATTCCTTTATATTTTTGTAATTTATGTTACATAGGAAAATATATTTTTTAAAACATACGTTAGGACATATATTTTAACTTTTAAAACACGAACTATGAAGTTTAGAACGTACGATATATTTTTTAGAACATACATTATGTTTTTTAGAACATGTGTTATGTAACATATATTTTAACTTTTAAAACACGAACTATGAAGTTAGAACGTACGACATATATTTTAGAACATACGTTATGTTTTTTTAGAATACGTGTTATGTTTTTTCGAACATTAGTTATAAATTATATTATAGAACAAGTGAAAAAACGATCGAAATATCTACTGATTTTTTTAGAACATTATACTTAATTTTTGGAACACAAACTATATATTTTTTAAAACAAACGTTAGAACATATATTTTAACTTTTAAAACACGAACTATGAAGTTTAGAACGTACGACATATTTTTTAGAACATACGTTATGTTTTTTAGAACACGTGTTATGTTTTTTCGAACATGAGTTATAAATTATATTATAGAACAAATGAAAAACCGATCGAGATATCTACTGATTTTTTTAGAACATTATACTTAATTTTTGGAACACAAAATATAAACTTTAGAATATGTGTTATGTTTTTTAGAACATACATTATGTTATTTAGAATATGAGTGTTATAAATTATATTATAGAACAAATGTAAAAATGGTCCATATATTTACTATTTTTTTAAACATTATACTTAATTTTTAGAACACAAATTATAAAGTTTAGAATATATGTACCAATATTTAGAACATCGTCCTTAACATTTTAAAATATAAATTACAAAAATATAGAGGAATTAAATAAATAAAAAATTAGAGCGTGTTTTTGCATTTTTTTCTATTAATAATTCATTATTATGCATATTTCTTTTTTTATTAATAATTTATTATTATGCACATTTAATTGATATTAATAAGTGCATGCATCAAATATTAAACAATGGAAGCTAAAAGGGTCGTAATATATTAAGCAGCGTGATACATAATACACAAGAAAGATAATTGGCTCAGTGTTAAGTAGTGTGGAGTATAGATGTAGGGTCCCAAGTTTGAATCCCCTAGTAAGCAGTAGCAATTTTTCTTTAATTTTTCTACTCAAAACTACGTAGTTTTGGGTGGTTCTCACTAAAGGGTTCTCACAAGAGTCATCTCCTATATATATACATATACGTATAGTTTTTCACTTGTTTTTGGGATAATTAATTGATCGATGATGTTTGGGGTTATTAAATATTGGTTTAGTGTTTATTATGTAAAAACTATTTTCAACTAAACGTTATTTTCTACATTTATGAACTTTGTTCATTGTTTCACATATTTTTAATTAGGATAAAAGTGTATTATATTTAGTATTTTTCGTTATCACTATTATACCTATAGTTATATTATATAGTATCTTTTACTTGTTTTTCTAACCTATAGATATATCCTTATTTTTAGATAAAAATGTATATATATATGGGTGCATTCACTCTACTTTTGGACATTTATATGTATGTATTTCAAATTCGTTTTATTTTGTTAGTTTGGGATTTAAATTGATCGTTCTTGTGAATATGTTCAAGTAAAGATAATTGAGTGAAAAAGGGAAAATAAACCACAAAAAAGGAGTTTAACTTGCTTATTTAAAGTAAAATTTTTTTAGATATGTATAAAGTGTAAATAAAAGGCTTTTTACCATTTCAAACTATTTCCTAAACGTCACGTTTTAAAACCTTAACTCGTTCCAACGACGGATTAAGCAAACCTTGTAATAGAAATCGGTTTCTTTGTACATAATAGAGTTTTGAATCGTTTTCTTAACTAAACGGTTTTGTACAAAAACAAATGGACTTGTATGCTTAATCACGTTTTTTGGTTAAAATTTCTTGTTCAAACGTTTTCAAACGCTCGAGTCGTTCCAACGGCGATTCGAGTAGATATCATGTAAATTAACGGGGTTTTGAAACGTACCTAAATCGTTCCAACGGCGATTAAAGTACGAACCGTGTAAATAAACTCGTTTTTGGAAAGTGAGATTAGCTTAGAGTTAATACATAAATTGAAGCATAAATCACACTGTGAATAAATCAATTCTTTCCTCTATCTCCCTCTCTCTCCTGTATATTTTAAATTCATGCAAAATGGGTGATTCTTTACTAAAATGGCTTTCAATAATATGCTCAAAACGGTTTTCAAAGCGAGAAAGAAAAGGTTTCAAACGAACTTTAAACATAAAGAAATATATGATTAGTCCGTTATCGCCTAACAAGCTAAGTAGGAGGCCGGTTGTTCATAACCGGGCGATGTCGGGGTGCCTAGTAGCCTTTCTCCGGAAAGGAGCTAGCCTTCTTGGCTCGTACCTAAGTTTCCCGAACCCTCACCGGTCTCCCGCAAGGGATCAGTGTTCATTTCCCATTCGTGGGTGGCGACTCTTCCATACTCCAAGCTCCGGCCCTGCCGAGCAGCTTGATTCCACGATTGGTTGCTTTCGGCGCCAATCACAGCATCTGCCATCAACGGTGTCCACCCCCCGGGTCTTCCGGGTGAGGCCGCGGCACCTACAAGTGGCGACTCTGCTGGGGACGCGAGAAATTTGATTCCGGAAGGCGTGTATTAAGCCCTTAACAGGGACGGATCGTATTATTTCTTTTCGTATGCATTCATAAGCATTATTGCAAACCTTTTGGTAATTTCCGCGAAACCTCTAAGTTCCCCCTTGCAGTAAGGCGCCAAAGGATCCCCATCCATTCGTTAGGGGCGAATTTGTGCAGTCCTGTGAGGTCCCACGATCAGCCGTGTCAGCATATAGTAGCCTTAGAAGTTTCCATAGGATTACCCGTTACTATTTTTGGTGTGATGAATGAATCAATTCGTGTTTTCAAATTGCCATGATACGTGTCTAATCCTAAAATATGTAAAGAAAATGAAACGATACGTTCATATATACGCTTAAACCGATATACAAACTACCCCAAAACATCGAAACGATTCGAACTAAAGATGACTTAGTCATCTCGTATGAATGAACTTGTGCGACCCGCCTGGTCCCTTTTCGTGTCCCGAAAAAGGCACATGTTCAGGAAATACGTTGTGACGTAAGCACGTATTAATACGAATCGGTTTTGGTATTAAGGATAGTTATATCTCGATTCAAAAGACCATATTAACGATAGCCGTTATTTACATTCTTTAAATACGTTGGGATAAAGCGAGATTATGACAAAATGAAAACGAAGAATGTTTCTGTTTCGAACGACCTTGTCGTAACGTAAAGAGTTTCATAAGCTTGGCCCGTCCCTTCCGAATAAAAAATGAGCTCTTACGTTATACCTTGCGTTGTTCTAAGGAGAAACGGATGTATCCGCAAAAGTGACTAAGAAAATAAAAGGAAAATAAAAATAAAAATGACCAAAATCATTCTGTATCTACGATATATGTCCATCCCGAGAGTAGTTAAAGAAAATGAACCAATGCCGTTAAATACGTGCCTCGAATTGGTATATACGCCATTTAAAATCACGAAGCCGAATCAAGCTAAGAAACCGCATGATTGCACCATATGGACGAGACTGTGGGTTTGACTAATGGCTCGATCATTTCGACCGTTACCAAAACTACAAGAAATATGGCCCAATCTGCGTGTTTGCTTGACTCATGCCTAAATGAAAAAGAACGGGAATATCCCTGCTTCGAATAAGCATACGATTAAACGAAACATTGATTTTCTATAACCACGCTAGGATGATATATCCCGTAAATTGGAAGAAATAAAGAGTTATTGCTAGCCGAAAGATAACCGTACGCTCAAATAAGACTCACTGTCTTTTCACATAGCCAAAACGAGCAAGCAGATTTTTGACGCTAAAAACAAACACGTTACGCGATGAGTCCGTTCCCCAAAATAAAATCCAAAAGTGATATCATCACTAAACAAACACGTGGTTACGTCTCTCGATAGATCCAAAAGATCCCGTTGTAATCCAAAAATTGAGACACGAACCCACGCGAATAAAAGGGGACGAATCATTGTCAATAACGAACGATTGAACCAAAAGAATAAGTCGTACCACGTCTAAATCCGAGATGCGCTCAAAGGGTGTCAAAACCCGAACTAATGCGTCTCGCGAAATAACGAAAGACGATTTATTCGAAAGGACAATCCATTTGGTCGATATCTTAGTCACTAAACGTCGATACGTCAAAACGAATTGTATTGTCTGATGGATGATTTATTTTTCCGCAATAATCGACGGCATCACGCGTCCCCTGGACCGCAATGTGAGCCCCAAACCAAAATCCTAGGAAAGAGACTTGGACCATCGAGTGTGTGGAGGAATAAGTGTGGAAGAGAGATGTTATGATACGTGTAATTAGACTGACGTTTGTTCTTCTTATCTTATATATCCGTAAATAATAAATGCACACACCACAACTCATGCATATAAAATCATGCATACATACTAATGGGTATCGCTCGCGCAGACGTCATCATTAAGCGGTTGTGGTTCCGTGAGAGTAATCGGCTAGTCAGACAGTTCGACCAGTTACAGATTGTTAGTTCTGAACCATCGCAGTCAGCAGTTGTGGCTTCCGAATCATCTTCATCCGAGTCTACTCACTCTTTGGTCAGTATGTCTGCAACCAACGAAAAGGTGGCCGAATTGGAGAACTCTGTGAACAACGTTAACGATCAGTTAGCCGCAATTTTGGCACAGCTAACAAGAGTGGTAGTAAGCGCGTTGAGAATGATGTGAACACTGGTCCCCGCTTCGGGAATGAGGATGACTATCAGGATTACATCCAGAAACAGCTTGAGAAGGAGAAAGCTAAGGAAGAGGAATGGAAGCAACACATCATTCAAAAAGTGCAGGATCTACGTGGGGGAAGTTCTGGGAGTCAGGACTTTTATAATTTGAAAAACTGCTTATCGGCAATGGCTTTGCCTTTGAAATTCCGGCTCCCGGACATGAAGAAGTTTGACGGAACTAGGGACCCCACGACTCACATGAATCAGTATGTTGCGGTAATGAAACACACGATCCTAACTGAGGAACGAGTCTGGGGACTGTTTAATACCTATCTGGAGGGAGCTGCCCTCGTGTGGTTTTATGCGTTGCCGCTGGTGACGAAGAGAGATTGGAAGGAGTTAGCGAAGTCACTCATCGCTCAATATAGCTTCAAAACTATGCTTGAGGTTACTTTAAAAGAGCTAGAGAGCACTAAGCAATAGACTGGGAAATCCTTGTCCGATTTTATGAGGAGGTGGAGGGCCAAGATCAGATCCGAATGGTAATTGGCAACACTTTACCGTATATTAAGAATGAGCTGTGGTATATGCCTTTTACTGATTTTAATCAGATGTATAGCTGTGCTTTGACAGTTGAGGGGGATGGAGAGCCGAAGAAAGCTTATACCAAGTGGACGAAGTCCGGATATAGTGCCGGAGGGCCAAGTGCGAGTACAGAATCTGCCGCAGTAAAAGTGCTTGAACTTAATGCTATTGAGAAGAAGCAGTTCGCCAAGTTTGATCAAACCTACGCAAAAGTTTTCGAACGATTGTAGAAAAAGGGATTGTTGAAAGCCCTCACTCCTTATAACAAAGCACCGCCTACTCCTCAGATGCAAGCTAGGGGGTATTGCGAGTTCCATAGCAATCATGGGCACACTATTGAGAACTGCGAGAGGTTGAAGCACGAGATTCAGGATCTGATTGAGGAAAAGAAGATAGAGGATCCTTCGTCAGCGAACCCTTCCACTAGGCGTAATCCATTGCATAATCATAAGGTGAGCATGATCGGATTTGGACTGGAAGAGAGTATGATTGTAAAATCCTTCGGGGAGGACGAAGAGGAGTTGTTGGACTCCGATGAGAAGAGGAATGTGGGAAATGGTTTGGACGTGTCTGTTTTGGAGGAAGAGCCAATGGAAGAAGTGATGGACGATAGAAATAAAACTGAGGAAACCGAGGAAGTATCATCTCAGAAGATCATGCCTGTGTTGAAATTGTTCAGTGGGGTAGAAGACCCCGAAGCTCATTTGTATGGACACGTATGTGCTATGTTTGGGGAGCCATACAAAGTAGAAGAAGTCGCTCCATGGTTCTATCTTTCGCTGGTGGGCGAACCTTTGAAGTGGTTTCAATCGCTACCTGAATCGACTAAGCATGATTGGTCTCTGATGTCGAGCTTGTTTTTGAGGGAGTATAAAAGATCCAAAGCACGGGTGGCGAAACATAGCGCGATGCAAATTGGGCCTATCAGACGCCCACTACCTGCTGTTAGTAAGTATAATGAAGGGAAGGACCCCATGGAGCACCTGCATTTTTATCTGTCGACTATGGGTCCTTTAGGCTTTAAAGAGGAGGAGATTACGAGCTTTTTTTGCAACTCATTGATAGGAGGGTCGCTGGTATGGTACATGTCTCTTCCCATGCACGTTAAAAAGGATTGGGCAGAAATGACTAAGAGGTTCATCAAGAAGTACACTGTGTGGGGACACCCAGAGGAAATGCCTGAGTCGCCCGATGAGGAGACACCAGAGGCGGTATTAACCATGGCTAAGTATAAGGGAGATGAGAACCTCATCGACCACGTAAACCGTTTCCGGTCCCGCATGTTTGATACGGGTGTAGACACCGAGTCGGAGGACCTGTGACGAAAACCTGAAAACAAGACGGTTAAAGCGATTGATTTTGGAAGTTTCGAAAAAATAAAATAAATAGTTACAGTGGGTCGCTGCTGTGATGTGCGTAGTGCGAGTGCTTAGCGGCGGCCGACGCGTGTTCGACGACAGTCGGACACCCGCTCGACGACGCAAAGCGCGCGCTCGACGCTCGGCGGTCACAACGCGTGGACGCCCGACGGCGCAGAACGCGAGCCCGACGATCACGACGCGTGAGCGCCCGACGGCGCGAAACGCGAGCTCGACGGCCGTGGGGGCATGCACGCCCGACGGTGCGAGACGCGCCCCAGCGGCCATTGGGCGAGCGCCCAACCGCATCGGGCGGACGCCCAACGACAGTTGGGCGCGCACGCCCAACCTCGCGTTGGGTGCCCAACCTCGCGTTGGGCGCTCGCCCAACGCTGTTGGGCGACCGCCCAACAATCGTTGGGCGGCCGCCCAACAATGTTGGGCGGTAGCCCAACGCGAGGTTGGGCGGCCGCCCAACATGCTTTGGGCGGCCGCCCAACCCTTTGGGCGACGCCCGATTTTACTCGGGCGTCGCCCATTGGTCCGGAGTCCCGTTTGCCTATAAAAGGCACGGATCCCCATGCATTTTAAAGGAGGAGAATTTTGGAGCCTTTCTCACTCTAAACATTTTTAGAGAGAGAAAGTGATTTTTTTGAGAAAAATGTTTTTTTTCTCAAAAATTCCGAATTTCCCAAAGTTAAATTTTTACTAAAAAACACAAAAAACCGGAAAATCACGACTCGTGGAATCAATCGGCTTCGACTGTCAGATACCGAACTTGAGGTATTATCCGAGGACTAGACTCGTTTTATTTTATTTAATTTATTTCTTTTCCTTTATTTATTTTTATGTTATAATTTTATTTATTTTGTCATTTATTTATTTATCACGTTTTATTTAATTTTTCGTATTTATTTAATTCCCGTCTCCTGTTGAATAAAATTCGGTTTTGCTTTAAAATAAAAAACCTCGTTTTGATATCCCAATACGAACCGTGATCCGATAAAAAGGTAGTTCGGGTGTTAGAAACGTTGTAATTATAAGTTTTAATTTAAAAGAATTTCCGAATAATGTTTTAAAATAAAAACGTTGTTTTAGGAATTTCCGTTATTGACTATGATCCATTTTTGGTAGTTCGGAAATCCAAAACGATTGAATTAGACTTAATTTAAAGCTTTTGAATAAATCTGGAAACAATTGGAGTGCTGCTGTAATTTTTCATTTCTGTCACTAATTGCTGTTTACCGACGGATTTTTCGTCGGTAAATCTGCCAAAACATAAAAAATGTCATTTCAATCCATTTTTCTTAACTTTTAAGCTTTTAATCCTTAATATATATATATGTATAGTTATGTAATATATATTTTCAAACCATTTTAGATATTTAGTGTATATAATTATTTAGGATGTTTGTATATCATTTTTTATTCAATTTTTTAAGCATAGGTATATATATATATATTCTCCTTTTTTATTCATTTGAGTTATATTAGATTCTATTTTAAAAGGTTATTTATTTGGGCATTTTGGGAACTAATTAGTAAGTATTAGTATATGGATATATGTTATTTTTGGTATTTAAAACTATATTAGTTATGTATATATATAGTTTTGGGATATTTGGGTTATGTTATTGTTTATTATATGAAACTATTTTGGATAAATGTTATTTTCTTATCTAATGAGATTTATTTACTATTTCCACCTCTTTAAAGTATAAATGTATTATATCTAGTATTTTCATATATGTATTATATAGTTTCTTTTTATTAACTTTTATTTTCATATTCTCTTTTTGATTTGAATGTATATATGTATGCTTAAATTATTTTCTTTATTCTTTTGGACCATTTATGGGTCCATGTTTCAAATTGGCTTTATTTGGGAGTGAATCTTGGTTTAAATGGGTTTATTATTGTAATTATAATAGGTAAAGAGTCCATTAAATAAAAGGAGAAAATAAATCACAAAAAGAGAGTTTTCAATTTAATTATTTAAACTAATGAATTTTTAGAGGTTCCTAATGTAAATAAATATAGTTGTTTTGTTAATATTTCAAATCGTTTTCAAAACACCACGTTTTAAAACCTTAATCCATTCCAAAGGCGGATTAAGTGAACTTTGTAATTAAAATCATTTTCATTGTGAATAATCGAATATTTTGAACCATTTTCTCAAAAGAATTTGTACAAAATAAAATGGACTTGTATGTTTAACAACGTTTTCTTACTAAAGGTTTTTATCTCAAACGTTTTCAAACACTTGAGTCGTTCCAACGGCGATTCGAGTAAACTTCACCAATCGGGGTTTTAAAACGCACCTAAATCGTTCCAACGGCGATTAAGGTGCGAACCACGTAAATAAACTCGTTTTGGGGGGAAATAAGTTAGCATAGAATAAACACACAGCATGACATTTAAATAAAGTTGTAAATAAATCACTTCTTTCTTCCCCCTTCTCTGTGTATGTATAATATAAATGGGTGATTCTTTACTAATGTGGCTTTTCAATAATATATGCTCAAAACGGTTTCCAAAAAGAGAAAGAAAAGGTTTCAAATGAATTTTAAACTTAAAGAAGTATACGATTAGTCCGTTATCGCCTAACATGCTAAGTAGGAGGCCGGTGGTTCATAACCGGGCGATGTCGGGGTGCCTAGTAGCCTTTCTTTGGAAAGGAGCTAGCCTTCTCGGCTCGTACCTAAGTTTCCCGAACCCACACCGGTCTCCCGCAAGGGATCGGTGTTCATTTTCCCATTCGTGGGTGGCGACTCTTCCATATCTCCAAGCTCCGGTCCTGCCGAGCAGCTTGATTCCACGATTGGTTGCTTTCGGCGCCAATCACCGCTTACGTCGCCATGAGGTGTCCACCCCCCGGTCCGCCCGGGAGATTAGGCCGCGGCACCTCGTCTAACAAGTGGCGTCTCTGCTGGGGAAGCGAGAAATTTGATTCCGGAAGGCGTGTATTAAGCCCTTAACGGGGACGGATCGTTTTACTTCTTTTCGTATGCATTCATGTGCATTATTGCAAACCCTTTGGGTAATTTCCGCGAAACCTCTAGCGAGAGTCCATTCGTCGCTCGAAAGAGGCTAGTGTAAGTTCCCCCTTACAGTAAGGCGCCAAAAGGTCCCCATCCATTCGTTAGGGGCGAATTTGTGCGGTCCTGTGAGGTCCCGCGGTCAGCCGTGTCAGCATATAGTAGCCTTAGAAGTTTCCATAGGATTACCCGTTACTATTTTTGATGTGATAAATGAATCAATTCGTGTTTTCAAACCGCCACGATACGTGTCTAATCCTAAAGTAGGTAAAGAAAATGAGACGATGTGTTAATATATACTCGTGAATCGACATACTAATTACCCTAAAACATCGAAACAATTTGAACTAAAGACGACTTAGTCATCTCATATGAATGAACATGTGCGACCCGCCTTGTCCCTTTCGGTGTCCCGACGAAGGCACATGTTCAGGAAATGTGTTATGACATAAGCACGTATTAGTATGAATCGGTTCGGTGTTAAGGATAGTTACATCTCGATACAAAAGACTATATTAACAGTAGCCGTTATTCACATTCTTTAAATAAGTTAGGATAAAACGAGATCATGATGAAATGAAAACGAAGAACATTTCTGTTTCGAACGACCCTGTCGTAACGTGAAAAGTTTCGCACAAGTAGCCCGTCCCTTCCGAATAAAAGACGAGCTTTTACGTTATGCCCCGTGTCGTTTTTAAGAGAAATGGACGTGTCCGCGGAAGTGACTAAGAAAAGAAAAGCGAAAAATGAACTAAACGACCAAAATCATTCCGAATTTACGATATATGTCAATCCCGAGCGTAGTTAAAGAAAATAAACCAATGTCGTTGAATACGTGCCTCGAACGAGTGTATACCCCGTTTAAAATCTCGAAGCCGAATCAAGCCAACCCATATAATTGCGCCATATGGACGAGACTGCGGGTTTTGACTAACGACTCGATCATTTCGACCGTTACCAAAACTGCAAGAAATATGGCCCGATATACGTGTTTGCTTAAGTCGTGCGTAAAGGAAAGAGAACGGTGATGTCCTCGCTTTGAATAAGCATGCGATTCAACGAAACGTTCATTTTCTATAACCACACTAAGAGGATATATCCCATAGATTGGGAAGAACAACGAACTGTTGCTAGCCAAAAGGTTACCGTGCGCTCAAAATAAGACTCGCCGTCTTTTCGTGTAGCAAAATGAGCAAACGAATCCTCGACGCTAAGAACAAACACGTTACGCGATGAGTCCGTTCCCTAAAATAAAATCCAAAAGTGATTCCATCACTAAATAAACACGTGGTTACGTCTCTCGATAGATCCAAAAGATCCCGTTGTAATCCAAAAATCGAGACACGAACCCGCGCGAACAAAAGGGAACGAGTCATTGACAATAACGAACGATTGGACTAAAAGAATAACTCGTACCACGTCTAAAAACTGAGATGCACTCAATGGGAGTCAAAACCCGAATTAATGTGTCTCGCGAAAGGACAAAAGACGAGTTATTCTGAAAGGACAATCCGACTTGGTCGATTTCTTAGTCACTGAACGTGGATACGTCAAAAACGAACTGTATTGTCTGATGGGTGATTTACTTTTCCGCAATAATCGACGGCGTCACGCGTCCCCTGGACCGCAATGTGAGCCAAAAAACCAAAATCCTAAGAAAGAGACCTGGACCGACGAGTGTGTGGAGGAATAAGGGTGGAAGAGAGATGTTGTGATACGTGTAATTAGACTAACGTTCGTTCTTCTTATCTTATATATCCGTAAATAAATAAACGCACACACCACGAATCATGCATATAAAATCATGCATACATACTAATGGATACCGTTCGCGCAGACATCATCATTAAGCGGTTGTGGGTTCGCGAGAGTAATCGGCTTGTCAGACAGTTTGATTAGCTACGAGTAGACAGTTCCGAATCGGTAGTTGTGGCTTCTGAATCATCTTCGTCTGGGTATACTCAGTCCTCCGTCAGTATGTCTACGACCGACGAGAAAGTGGCTGAATTGGAAAACTCTGTCAACAATATCAATGATTAGCTGGCCGCAATTTTGGCCCAGCTAGCTAAGCTGGCGATGAAAGACGACAAAAGTGGCAGTAAACACGCTGAGAATGAGGTGAACGATGGACCTCTCTTTGGGAATGAGGATGACTATCAAGATTATATCCGGAAGCAGCTTGAGAAAGAGAAAGCTAAGGAAGAGGAGTGGAAGCAACACATCACTCAAGAGGTGCAGGATCTACGTGGGGGAAGTTCCGGGAGTCAGGACTTTTATAACTTGAAGAATTGTTTATCGGCAACGGCTTTGCCTTTGAAATTCCGGCTCCCTGACATGAAAAAGTTTGATGGAACTGGAGATCCCACCGCTCACATGAATCAGTATGTTGCTGTAATGAAGCACACGATCCTTACTGAGGATCAAGTCCTAGGGCTGTTTAACACCTACCTAGAGGGGGCTGCCCTCACATGGTTTCATGCGTTACCAATGGTGACAAAGAAGGATTGGAAGGAATTAGCGAAGTCATTCATCGCTCAGTATAGCTTTAACACCATGCTGGAGGTCACTTTGAAGGAGTTAGAGAGCACTAAGCAACAGGCTGGGGAATCTTTTTCTGATTTTGTGAAAAGATGGAGGGCTAAGGCCACGGTTATGAAGCAGAAGCCGCTTGAGCAAGATCAGATTCGAATGGTGGTTGGCAACACACTGCCGTATATTAAGAATGAGTTGCGGTATATGCCGTTTACCGATTTCAATCAGATGTATAGTTGTGCTTTGACAGTTGAGGGGGATGGAGAGCCGAAGAAAGCTTATACCAAGTGGACGAAGTCTGGATATAGTGCCGGAGGGCCTAGCGCGAGTACGGAATCCGCAGCAGTGAAAGTGGTTGATCTTAATGCCATTGAAAAGAGGCGGTTCGCCAAGTTCGATCAGACCTACACGAAAGTTTTCAAGCGTCTGCAGAAAAAGGGATTGTTGAAAGCCCTTACCCCGTATAACAAAGCTCAACCTACTCCGCAGATACAGGCTAGAGGGTATTGTGAATTCCATAGCAGTTATGGGCATACAATTGAGAATTGTGAGAGGCTGAAACATGAAATCCAAGATTTAATTGAGGAGAAGAAGATAGTTGATCCTTCGTCAGCGAACCCTTCCGTTAGGCGCAATCCATTGCCTAATCATAGGGTAAGCATGATCGGAATGGGTCTGACAGAACGTGTAGTGATGGAATCCTTCGAGGAGAATGTAGAGGAGTTGTTGGACTCCGACGAAAAGAACAATGTGGGAAATGGTCTATATGTGTCCTTCCTTGGCGAGGAATAGGAGAATGAACTAATGGATGAAGGGTTGGACGGTGGAGCACCGTATGATGAAGATAGTGCCGAAGAGACCGGGGAAGGGTCGTCTCGGACTATTGTGCTAGAATTGGGTCTATTTAGTGGTGGAGAAAACCCCGAGGTGCACTTGCGTGAATATATGCGCGATATGTTTGTCGAATCCTTCGGGGTGGATGAGATTGCTCAGTGGTTCCACCATTCTCTGATAGGCGAGCCTTGGGGGTGGTTTCACTCATTACCCGACTCTTGCAAGTATGATTGGGATCAATTGTCAGATCTATTTCTAGAAAAGTATCAAAGGGCTGAGGACAGGGCCGCGGAGCGCTTCGCAATGCAGATTGGACCTATCAAGCGTCCGTTGCCGAGGGTCAGTAAGTATAATGGCAACAAAGATCCGATGGAACACCTTCACTTCTACTTATCGGCCATGTCGCCCTTGGGTTTTAAAGAAGAAGAGATCACTAGCTTGTTTTATAATTCGTTGATGGGTGAACCATTGATGTGGTATATGTCACTTCCGATGTATGTTAAGACCGATTGGGCGGCAATGACGAAGAGGTTTATCAAAGAGTATACGGTATGGATGTTGGCGGATCAAACCCCGGACTCCCCCTCTTATGAAACGCCCGAGGCAGTATTGGCAATGCCTAGGTATGGTGGATACCAGGATCCTGTTGAGCATGCGAGGTTATTCCGCAACCATATGTACGACGCCGGATTCCCGCAATGTGAATTACATGAACATTTCCCGGAAACTTTAATGGGAGAAGCCTTATTGTGGCACCAGGGCCTATCAGAAGAAGAAATGGGTCATTGGATACCTCTTAAGAATGCTTTTGTGGCGAGATATGAGATGTATGTTCCATGGACGGGATCCCTGGAAGATCTGGATAGGATCAGGCAATTCCCCGAGGAACCATTCATGGATTATGCTAGGAGGTGGAGGCACCGGTATGAACAGTGTAACGAAACAATCAGCAATAAGGTGCAGCTTATGTGGATACAACGAGGTGCTATTCCGTTGGCCGCAAGAAGGATGAGCAGAGTGTCCCTCCGTGACTATGATGAGTTGATAGGTTGGGCTTTGTATGGATCGGCGGATCCCTTTTACTTGAATCCGAATGTTCCTCACGTCATGGATTTAATGGTCGTGGACATTTGGGAGAGTTCTTCGGACGAGGAAGATGCCAATCAGAGGATTCCTATTAACATTTGGGACGAATCGGATGATGAGCCGGAAATCGCGGTAATGACGAGATCAGGTCGTGTGGCTGAGGGAAAGGCACCTATGATAGAAACTGAGATTGGAGAAGGGTCGGCTCCTAAGCCCGATGACCAAGTTCTGGAGCAGTTGAAGAAGACACAAGCTAAGTCTACAGTCTGGGAAGTTCTATGCCATTCTAAGTACCATCGTGAGAACTTGATGAAAGAATTGCAGAATCTGGTCATTTCCACCGATACTGAGCCGGTGGCGCTAGTAGGGGCGATTATGGCCCGAAAGAAGACTAAGATCACATTTACTGACGAGGATCTCCCAGAAGAGGGGAAGGCTCATAATAAGCCTTTGTATATCCGAGCGGAAATTAACGGAAAGAAGACTAGTTGCGTGATGGTCGATGATGGATCGGCCATTAATGTTTGTCCTTTGAAACTCTTGTCGAAGTTGGGAGTAGAAAGAGGGGACCTAACGGCCTCGGAAACTGTGATAAGGGCTTATGATGATAGCCGTAGGCACATTGAAGGAGTCTTCAAGGCCAAGTTGAAAGTGGGGCCGCATGATGAAGAAACTGAGTTCACGGTGCTGGATATCCCGGTAACCTTTGTTGTACTGTTGGGATGCCCTTGGTTCCATAAGTTGGAGGTGTGCCCTCCACGCTCCACCAAATGATTAAATTCCCCTTCGGGGAGGAGATAGTAATAATCAGAGCTGAGAAATTGAGCTCGGTGGCAGCATTAGGGATTGAGCCTCAACTTTTCTCCGGGTTCCAAGTTTCCGGGATTTACGAGTCAAGCATGACCACCGATGTGGTGAAGATGATGAAGGGAGGTTTCATCCCAGGAATGGGCTTAGGAGCACACCATCAGGGGCTGCCAGAATTTCCGGACTTTAAGAGTTAGAAAACCCGGAGGGGTTTGGGATATGAGCAGGGAGGTCCGTCCAACGTGAGTGGTGAAGGAAAAGTGGGTCTAAGGAAGTACTTCGTGAACGAGGGGCATGGAAAGGCGTATTCAGGGACCCCCGAGGCATGGACTAGCACAGAAGGGAAGATTCTGCCGGGGTTCGAAATCTTCAATGATGTTGCCGACTGGGGCAAAGGAAAGGCGAGCTGCTTTGTCGAGGAGATTATGATGCTGGATTTGAATGCCGAGGAGCAATTCATCACCATTGAAGCAACTACAGGAGCGGGAGATGAGCCTAGTACCTCCAAAATTCATGAGAAGTCCGAAGACCCTGATGATGAAAATTGTATTACTGCTTTGTTTGAATCAGATGATGTAATCACCCATGCTATCAATGAAATGAATTCTGATTTTGCTTACTTGCTTGATGTCGATCATGATCATTCCATGCATTCTCATTCATATAACATGCCTACATTTGAAATCAATGCAATAGAAATGTCAACTTTCAATCTTGGTACGGATGAAAATCCTAAACTTATACAAATTGCTCAAGAATTAACTATTGAAGAGAGAAAAGAATTCGAGAGAATAATTAAAAAATACGAAATTGTATTCGCATGGACATACGAAGACATGCCTGGAATTGATCAATCTATCGTAACTCATCGCATTCCAACTTACCCCGAAGCAAAGCCCGTAAAGCAGAAGCTCCGACGTATGAGACCAGAATGGGCAGATAAGATCAGAGAGGAGGTGAAGAAGCAGTTAGAAGCAGGATTCATCGAAGTGATCGACTATCCCCCTTGGGTCGCAAATGTGGTGCCAATCGCAAAAAAGGACGGCAAAGTAAGGATGTGCGTTGATTACAGAGATCTTAACAAGGCATGCCCCAAGGATGAGTTCGCATTGCCTCATATCGACGTATTGATCGACAGTGCAGCGTCAAGCGTCTTACACACGAATGTGGATGGTTTCATGGGCTACATGCAAGTTCAGATGGCCGAAAAGCACAAAGCAAAAACCTCGTTCACAACCGAGTGGGGGACATACTGTTACAGAGTAATGCCGTTTGGTTTGAAAAATGCCGGGGAAACTTATCAACGAATGGCCACAACACTGTTCCATGATATGATACACAAGGAGGTAGAAGTCTACGTGGACGATATGATGGTCAAATCAGAGACAAGAGAAGGGCATTTTGCCACGCTCGAGAAGTTTTTGGCCCGAATTGCAGAATTCAAGCTAAGGTTAAACCCGAAGAAGTGCTATACAGGAGATGCTGGTGCCGAGAAATGAGAAGGAAGTGAGAGGGTTTCTGGGGCAGGTTCAGTATATCAGTCGGTTCATAGCGAGACTCACCGCAATCTGCGAGCCAATCTTTAAGTTGCTAAGGAAAGACCAACCCGCTACTTGGAATGATAAGTGTCAGCAAGCTCTGGAGAGCGTCCGGAACTATTTGTCTAATCCGCCAGTGCTGAGACCGCCTAAACTGGGAAAGCCGCTTCTCCTCTATGTAGCAATTGAGGAGCGATCTATTGGGGCAATGTTGGCTCAAGAGGGAGACACCGGTGTGGAGCACGCGGTGTATTATTTGAGTAAGAAATTCCTGGAGTACGAGCTCAAGTACAACATGATCGAAAAGACATGCGTGGCAGTAGTATGGTTGACAAAGAAACTGCGGCACTATTTCCAATCGTATAAAGTGATCATTATTTCTCGGATGGACCCCGTGAAGTATCTGTACCGAACTCCGTCTTTGACAGGGAAACTAGCCCGATGGTTACTACTTTTATCCGAGTTTGACATTGAATATGTAACGAAGAAGGTTATCAAAGGGAGGGCCGTGGCAGAGTTTCTGGCCAACCAACCCCTGAATGCAGAAGAGGAAGAAGTAAGCTATGACTTCCCCGATGAGCACTTGAACGCAATCGAAGTTATACCATGGAAAATGTTCTTCGACGGAGCAGTTAATTCGAATGGAGCTGGAGTAGGAGTACTACTCACCTCACCAGAGGGAGAAAGGATCCCGATGGCCAAGAAGTTTTCGTTCCCTCTTACCAATAATATGGCCGAATATGAAGCGTGCATTTATGGCTTAGAGTCATTAGTAGCGCTGGGAACATCATATGTCGAAATTTGGGGTGACTCCAAGTTGATCATCGAACAGGCACAAGGAAACTGGGAAGTGAGGGAAGAAAGGCTACGTCCATACCTAGACCAGCTAGATGGGTTGGCACAAAGATTCAAGGAATGTCGTTTTCATCATATCGCTCGAGCACAGAACCAGGCGGCAGACGCTTTGGCCACTTTGGTGTCAGTTTGGGACAACCCCCGAAACCTTGCCTCGAAACCGTTGGTATTGAGGAGATCTCACAAACCATGCTACGAGGACGTAATGCTGTTAGGGGAAGATGAAAAACCGTGGTATTTCGATATCGTGAACTTCATAAAGTATGGAACATATCCAGCAGAGTCAGAACCGAGGGATCAAGCTGTGATTAGAAGGTTAGCCCGGCAGTTCGTCATCCACAGCGATTTGCTTTATAAAAGGCACACCGATGGGTTACAACTGAGGTGCCTGGATGCGGGAGAAGCCCGCGAGGCAATGGAATCAGTACATTCAGGAATTTGTGGAGCCCATATGGGAGGAGCAGTACTAGCTAAGAAAATTATTAGGCAAGGCTTCTATTGGCTCACCATGGAAAGAGATTGTAACGAGTATGCAAAGAAATGCCATGATTGTCAAATCCACGGTGATTGCAGTCATCTTCCGGCCATGGAACTACATGTGCTAGCACCTATTTGGCCATTCGCGGCTTGGGGCATTGACATCATCGGCGAAGTAAGGCCTAACGCTTCAAATGGACATAAGTTTATTGTTGTCGCTATCGATTATTTCACCAAGTGGGTAGAAGCAGAGTCGTTTAGCAAACTGGGATCCAAGCAGATGAGAAAGTTCATTGAAAAACACTTGATCACCAGGTTTGGAGTGCCTCATCACATGATTACGGATAACGGGGTCCAGTTTCAGGGGGAAGTAAGAAATCTTTTCCGAGAATATGGCATTGAACATCACAAGTCTTCTCCGTACCGTCCACAGGCTAATGGAGCAGTAGAAGCAGCTAATAAGAACCTTAAGAGGATTCTCGTAAAAACGGTAGAATCACATCGGAATTGGCATGAGCACCTCCCACTCGCGTTGTGGGCTTATCGCACGACAATTAGAACCTCAACTGGGGCAACGCCATTCTCTTTGGTGTATGGAACAGAAGCAGTCTTGCCGATTGAGATCGAAAAGCGATCATTGAGAATCGCAGTGGAGGCAGAAATTCCTGAGGCGGAATGGGTGAAGAGGCGATGTGAGCAGTTGGCTCTAGTTGACGAAAAAGGATGGAAGCGCTTTACCATGTACAGTTATACCAGAGAAGAATGGCTCGGGCTTTCAATAAAAAAGTCAAGACCAGCCCTATCAAAGAAGGAGATTTGGTGCTGAAACAGATCCGTGTGACGCACACCGACCCAAGGGGGAAGTTTAGGCCTAACTGGGAAGGGCCATTCGTCGTGAAGAAGATACTAAGCAAAGGAGCGGTGAAGTTAACTATAATGGACGGCATGGAATTCTCCGAACCTACCAACCTGGATAGGCTTAAGAAATACGTTTCGTAAAAAAAAAAAAAGAAAGAAAAATTCCCGATAGGTTGAAAACTCGCAAAGGGCGACCTATGCAACAATGAGGGAAATCCCAATGGGTGAAAACCCGAAAGGGCACTCATTTAAAAATTCCGGGATAGTAAAAGGAGAGGAGAAAAATCGCCGGGATCCGAAAACCGAAAGGCGGGTCCTGGTAACAATAGTTATGACTTGAGCAAATACAAAAACAATGTATAAGAGACTAAGTATTTCTGTTGTTTGTAAATAAATAAAGGCATGAATATATTTGACGAGAATGATTGGAATCATCATAATCTACTGAATGCATGGTAATATGAATCACGAGTTATACATTTCCTATCCTACTTTTCACAAAAAGCCTAGCTACTATCCACCCCACTCCCTATACATCAGCTATACAGCGGGGAAACTCCAATAAAAGCTACAAGGCAATAATGAAAGCTACAAAGCAATACATAACGAGCCTAATATTGAGGGAAGTCCCAGTAGGCCTCAAACTCCCTCAAGTGCGATGCCCGCTCCGCAGATAGTGCCTCCTCGGCAGCTCGGAGCCTCTCCTCAGCAACTCGTGCTCTCTCCTCGGCAGCGAGGCGTCTTGTGGTCTCAACATGCACCCTCTCCTCGGCAGCAAGGTGTCCAATCGTCTCATCACGCGCCCTCTCCTCAACGACAAGACGTCCAGCAGTCTCCCTCCGTATCACCTCCGACCAGTGGTCGTTCCGCTCTTGGTACACCTGGCCAACCCTGGCATCGGTCTCCCGCACCGACTCACTCCGTCTTCGCTCATGGGCGTGAAGATCGCTCTAAAAAGGAACAAAAAAAAAGAAGAAAAACAGATGTGAAAAAAAAAGGAAAAAAAAAGAAAAAAAAGAAAAAGAAAAAAGCAGCATAGGCAAGAACCGAAATCATACATACATGCATGCATTCCACTACACTAAAATAAGGCAAGGGTACATACCAGGTGGTCGGCACAGCGCAAGCTGAGGCGGTCTCTTATGCATAAAGTCGTAGTTTTACTATTCACATGCATATAGCGCGTATTCTTACGCAGAAATAAACAAATGTTACTTGTAAGTAAAGAAATTCATGTTTTCTAGCTAAAGTCCTCTAAGGCAATCTAAAGGTTAGCATGCAAATCATGTTCGGATAGGAATAGCAAAGCCCAGAATTTGAATCAAATAGAAGTGAGAAATCACTTACCTCGTTGCAGCGTGTCCGGCTCAGATGCGTCGTAGGGTCGTGGAAAGGGTCCACTCTATCTAGGTTCACGTAAACCTCATCCATGCCTCTCGTGCCATCGCATTCATCCAAATCCATCCCGAGGATAATCCAAATCAAAGTCTAGAGAGAAAAAGAAGAGAGAGAAGGTGTGGGGTTGAAATGAAACCCCACCACCTTATATAGGAAGAGGGAATGACATTCCCGTAAATACCGAAAAGGTACGATTTGACATAAAGGTAAAAAGTAAATAATTAATTACTAGGCGCACAGACCTCCGATTCGCAGTCCGTTTCAGCCTGCATTTCTCCCAAACAGCAGCCAATATTGTCAAGATATGAACTCCAGACAATAGTCAATTTTTACAGAACAGTGACACCAGTCAAAATACAGACGACAGTCAACAGAAAAACAATCATTAGTCTAGATCATTCGAGACTAAAACATGTCCCCATTAAACCCCCGAGACGATAGCTCCAGTGAGAAAATACAGACAATGGTGTTTTAAAAGAATTCAGAATCGTTAGAAAGAACCTTTTTGCCATTGAGCCACCTTACCCACGGTTCACGACCGAGGTAGCTTTTTAGCCATCTTACCTACGGTTCACGACCGAGGTAGCTTTTTAGCCATCTTACCTACGGTTCACGACCGAGGTAGCTTTTTAGCAATCTTACCTACGGTTCACGATCGAGGTAGCTTTTTAGCCATCTTACCTACGGTTCACGACCGAGGTAGCTTTTTAGCCATCTCACCTACGGTTCACGACCGAGGTAGCTCTTACCTACGGTTCACGACCGAGGTAGCTTTTTAGCCATCTTACCTATGGTTCACGACCGAGGTAGCTTTTTAGCCATCTTACCTACGGTTCACGACCGAGGTAGCTTTTTAGCCATCTTACCTACGGTCCACGACCGAGGTTGCTTTTGAGCCATTCTTACCCATAGTCAACGTACGCTAGATTCCGAGAGAAAAACATCCACCGACGGCCGATTCAAAGGCGAGGATGGAAAGAATCGGAGAACGACACCGGAACGCACAGCGTGAAGGTCAGGTATGCTCCCTCCTACTCTTTACGTGTCTTTTACTTTTATATGTTTTACATTGCATGTGTTGCGTTAGCAAAAAACGTTTTCAAAACACACACATCACTGTCAAAATAGAAAAGTAGGGGCAACTGTAGACACCGAGTCGGAGGACCTGTGACGAAAACCTGAAAACAAGACGGTTAAAGCGATTGATTCCGGAAGTTTCGAAAAAATAAAATAAATAGTTACAGTGGGTCACTGCTGTGATGTGCGTAGTGCGAGTGCTTAGCAGCGGCCGACGCATGTTCGACGATAGTCGGACACCCGCTCGACGATGCAAAGCGCGTGCTCGACGCTCGACGGTCACAACGCGTGGACGCCCGACGGCGTAGAACGCGAGCCCGACGGTCACGACGCGTGAGCGCCCGACGGCGCGAAACGCGAGCTCGATGGCCGCGGGGGCATGCACGCCCGACGGTGCGAGACGCGCCCCAGCGGCCGTTGGGCGAGCGCCCAACCCCGTCGGGCGAACGCCCAACGACAGTTGGGCGCGCGCGCCCAACCTCGCGTTGGGCGCTCGCCCAACGCTGTTGGGCGACCACCCAACAATCGTTGGGCGATCGCCCAACAATCGTTGGGCGGCCGCCCAACAATGTTGGGCTGTAGCCCAACGCGAGGTTGGGCGGTAGCCCAACCCTTTGGGCAACGCCCGATTTTACTCGGGCGTCGCCCATTGGTCCGGGGACCCGTTTGCCTATAAAAGGCACGGATCCCCATGCATTTTAAAGGAGGAGAATTTTGGAGCCTTTCTCACTCTAAACATTTTTAGAGAGAGAAAGTGATTTTTTTTGAGAAAAATATTTTTTTTCTCAAAAATTCCGAATTTCCCAAAGTTAAATTTTTACTAAAAAACACAAAAAACCGGAAAATCACGACTCGTGGAATCAATCGGCTTCGACTGTCAGATACCGAACTTGAGGTATTATCCGAGGACTAGACTCGTTTTATTTTATTTAATTTATTTTTTTTCCTTTATTTATTTTTATGTTATAATTTTATTTATTTTGTCATTTATTTATTTATCACGTTTTATTTAATTTTTCGTATTTATTTAATTCCCGTCTCGTGTTGAATAAAATTCGGTTTTGCTTTAAAATAAAAAACCTCGTTTTGATATCCCAATACGAACCGTGATCCGATAAAAAGGTAGTTCGGGTGTTAGAAACGTTGTAATTATAAGTTTTAATTTAAAAGAATTTCCGAATAATGTTTTAAAATAAAAACGTTGTTTTAGGAATTTCCGTTATTGACTATGATCCATTTTTGGTAGTTCGGAAATCCAAAACGATTGAATTAGACTTAATTTAAAGCTTTTGAATAAATCTGGAAACAATTGGAGTGCTGCTGTAATTTTTCATTTCTGTCAGTAATTGCTGTTTACCGACGGATTTTTCGTCGGTAAATCTGCCAAAACGTAAAAAATGCCATTTCAGTCCATTTTTCTTAACTTTTAAGCTTTTAGTCCTTAATATATATATGTATAGTTATGTAATATATATTTTCAAACCATTTTAGATATTTAGTGTATATAATTATTTAGGATGTTTGTATATCATTTTTTATTCAATTTTTTAAGCATAGGTATATGTATATATATATTCTCCTTTTTTATTCATTTGAGTTATATTAGATTCTATTTTAAAAGGTTATTTATTTGGGCATTTTGGGAACAAATTAGTAAGTATTAGTATATGGATATATGTTATTTTTGGTATTTAAAACTATATTAGTTATGTATATATATAGTTTTGGGATATTTGGGTTATGTTATTGTTTATTATATGAAACTATTTTGGATAAATGTTATTTTCTTATCTAATGAGATTTATTTACTATTTCCACCTCTTTAAAGTATAAATGTATTATATCTAGTATTTTCATATATGTATTATATAGTTTCTTTTTTATTAACTTTTATTTTCATATTCTCTTTTTGATTTGAATGTATATATATATATGCTTAAATTATTTTCTTTATTCTTTTGGACCATTTATGGGTCCATGTTTCAAATGGGCTTTATTTGGGAGTGAATCTTGGTTTAAATGGGTTTATTATTGTAATTATAATAGGTAAAGAGTCCATTAAATAAAAGGAGAAAATAAATCACAAAAAGAGAGTTTTCAATTTAATTATTTAAACTAATGAATTTTTAGAGGTTCCTAATGTAAATAAATATAGTTGTTTTGTTAATATTTCAAATCGTTTTCAAAACACCACGTTTTAAAACCTTAATCCGTTCCAAAGGCGGATTAAGTGAACCTTGTAATTAAAATCATTTTCATTGTGAATAATCGAATATTTTGAACCATTTTCTCAAAAGAATTTGTACAAAATAAAATGGACTTGTATGTTTAACCACGTTTTCTTACTAAAGGTTTTTATCTCAAACGTTTTCAAACACTTGAGTCGTTCCAACGGCGATTAAGGTGCGAACCACGTAAATAAACTCGTTTTGGGGGGAAATAAGTTAGCATAGAATAAACACACAGCATGACATTTAAATAAAGTTGTAAATAAATCACTTCTTTCTTCCCCCTTCTCTGTGTATGTATAATATAAATGGGTGATTCTTTACTAATGTGGCTTTTCAATAATATATGCTCAAAACGGTTTCCAAAAAGAGAAAGAAAAGGTTTCAAATGAATTTTAAACTTAAAGAAGTATACGATTAGTCCGTTATCGCCTAACATGATGAGTAGGAGGCCGGTGGTTCATAACCGGGCGATGTCGGGGTGCCTAGTAGCCTTTCTCCGGAAAGGAGCTAGCCTTCTCAGCTCGTACCTAAGTTTCCCGAACCCACACCGGTCTCCCGCAAGGGATCGGTGTTCATTTTCCCATTCGTGGGTGGCGACTCTTCCATATCTCCGAACTCCGGTCCTGCCGAGCATCTTGATTCCACGATTGGTTGCTTTCGGCGCCAATCACCGCTTACGTCGCCATGAGGTGTCCACCCCCCGGTCCGCCCGGGAGATTAGGCCGCGGCACCTCGTCTAACAACGGGACTCTATCAAAGTGAATTGATCCAACACTTTCCAAAGACACTTGCAAGAGAAGCTTTGATATGGTACCGAATGCTCTCGGGGAAGACAAATGAGGACTAGGGATCCCCCATGGAGTCCTTTGTACGGAGATATGAGATATACATTCTGTGGATAGGATCGTTGGAAGATTTGGAAAGAATCAAACAATTTCCCGAGGAAGCGTTCGTGGAATACGCGAGAAGATAGAGGTTCAAGTATGTCTCATATCGGGTCACCTTGAGCGATCAGGAGCAACTCATGTGCATTCGAAAGGGTGATATTCCACTTATGGCAAAGAGATTGAACAGGGTGTTCTTGAGGGATTATGATGAACTGATAGGCTAGGCTCGGTATGGATCGTCGGGCCCTTCCTACGTAAATCCGAAAGTCCCTCACATGATGGATCTGATGGTTGTGGATATTTGGGGAAGTTCTTTAGACGAGGAAGGTATCAATCAGAGAGCTCCAGTTAACATCTGGGATAAGTCTGATGAAGAGCCGAAAATTGTTGGTATGACGAGGTCAGACCGAGTGGCCGAAGGAAAGGGCCTGTCAGGATTCGAGATCTTCGATGATGTTACTGACTGGGGCAAAGGAAAGACAAGCTGCTACATAGAGGAGATCATGATGCTAAACCTGAATGCTCAGGAGCAAGTTATCACCACATAGGCAACGTGGGAGCGGTGGATGAACCAAGCACCTCCAAGGCCCATGAGAACCCTGAGAACCCCGATGATGACAACTATATTACTGCTTTGTTTGAATCTGACGATGTACTCACCAAAACTATCAAAGAAATGAATTCTGATTTTGCTTACTTGCTTGATGTTGATTCTGATCATTCCATGCATTCTCATTCATATAACATGCCTACATTTGAAATCAACACAATAGAAATGTCAACTTTCAATCTTGGCACGGATGAAAATCCTAAACTGATACAAATTGCTCAAGAATTAACTATTGAAGAGAGGAAAGAATTTGAGAGAATAATTAAAAAATACGAAATAGTGTTTGCTTGGACATACGAAGACATGCCAGGAATCGATAAATCCATAGTAGCTCACCGTATTCCAACATACCCCGATGCTAAGCCTGTAAAGCAAAAGCTTCGACGAATGAGGCCAGAATGGGCAGATAAGATCAGAGAAGAGGTGAAGAAATAGTTAGAGGCAGGTTTTATCAAAGTAATTGACTATCCTCTGTGGGTCGCCAATGTAATGCCAATCGCGAAGAAAGACGATAAAGTGAGAATGTGCGTCGATTACAGAGATCTCAACAAGGTTTGCCCCAAAGATGAGTTTGCGCTGCCCTATATCGATTTATTGATTGACAGTGCAGCTTCGAGTGTCTTGCACACGAATATGGATGGCTTCATGGGCTACATGCAGGTTCAGATGGCCGAGAAGCACAAAGAAAAAACCTCGTTCACTACTGAGTGGGGGGACGTACTGCTATAGAGTAATGCCATTTGGTTTGAAAAACGCTAGGGCAACTTACCAGCGAATGGCTACGGCACTGTTCCATGATATGATACACAAGGAAGTAGAGGTCTATGTGGATGACATGATGGTTAAATCGGATACGAGAGAAGGGCATTTTGTAGCACTTGAGAAGTTTCTAGCCTGAATCGCAGAATTCAAGCTAAGGTTGAACCCAAAGAAGTGCTTCTTTGGCGTTTCATCGGGGAAGATCCTAGGCTATATAATCAGTAACAAGGGGATTGAGGTGGATCCCGACAAAGTGAAAGCTATACAGGAAATGCCAGCATCGGAGAATGAGAAAGGAGTAAGAGGATTCCTAGGGCAGGTTCAGTATATCAGTAGATTCATAGCACGACTCACCACAATTTGTGAACCAATCTTCAAGCTGCTACGGAAAGATCAACCCACGGTTTGGAATGATAAGTGCCAGCGAGCGTTGGAAAGTGTCCGGACCTATTTGACTAATCCACCGGTTTTGAGGCCGCCTAAACTCGGAAAACCACTTCTCCTATATGTAGCGATCGAGGAGCGATGTTGGCCCAAGAAGGGGACACCGGTGTGGAGCATGCGGTGTATTATCTGAGAAAGAAGTTCCTGGAATACGAGCTTAAGTATAATATGATCGAAAAAACATGTGTGGCAGTAGTATGGCTAGCGAAGAAGCTGCGACACTATTTTCAGTCTTACAAAGTGATCATTATTTCCCGGATGGATCCCGTGAAGTATCTGTACCGAACTCCATCCTTAACCGGGAAGCTGGCCCGATGGTTGTTACTCTTATCAGAATTGGACATCGAATATGTGACGAAGAAGGTTATTAAGGGGAGAGCCATAGTCGAATTTCTGGCCAATCAACCCCTGAGTGCGGAAGAAGAGGAGATAGACTATGACTTCCCCGATGAACATCTGAATGCGATAGAAGTTATACCGTGGAAAATGTTCTTTGATGGAGCGGTTAACTCGAATGGAGCCGGGGTAGGAGTGTTACTCATCTCACCGGAAGGGGAAAGGATCCCTATGGAAAAGAAGTTGTCATTCCCTCTCACTAATAATATGGCCGAGTATGAAGCGTGCATCTACGGGTTAGAATCGTTAGCAGCACTCGGAGCATCGTATGTTGAAATTTGGGGCGACTCAAAGATGATTATCGAGCAAGCCTAGGGAAATTAGGAAGTAAGGGAAGAGAGGTTGTGCCCGTACCTAGACCGGCTAGGGGGGTTGGCACAAAGGTTCGGTGAGTGCCGCTTTTATCATATTCCTCGAGCGCAGAACCAAATGGTGGATGCTTTGGCCACGTTGGTGTCGGTATGGGATAATCCACGGAACCTTGCCTCAAAGCCTCTGGTATTGAGGAGGTCTCACAAACCGTGCTACGAAGATGTAATGTTGTTAGGAGTGGATGGAAAGCTTTGGTATTTCGACATCGCGAACTTCATGAAAAGTGGAACTTATCCGGAAGAATCAGAACTTAGGGATCAGGCCGTGATCAGAATGTTAGCTCAGCAATTCGTCATCCACAACGATTTACTTTACAAAAGGCACACCGATGGTTTACAATTGAGATGCTTAGGTGAAGGAGAAGCCCGTGGAGCAATGGAGTCAGTGCACTTGGGAATTTGTGGAGCCCATATGGGAGCAGCAGTGTTAGCAAAGAAAATCGCAAGGCAAGGCTTCTATTGGCTCACCATGGAAAGAGATTGCAACGAATATGCGAAGAAATGCCATGATTGTCAAATCCACGGAGATTATAATCATCTGCCAGCTATGGAGCTACACGGTTGGCACCTGTTTGGCCGTTGGCAGCTTGGGGCATCGATATCATCGGCGAGGTGAGGCCTAATGCGTCCAATGGACACAAGTTCATCGCAGTTGCCATTAATTACTTCACCAAGTGGGTAGAGGCAGAATCGTTTAGTAAGTTGGGATCAAAGCAGATGAGGAAGTTTATTGAAAAGCACCTAATCACTAGGTTCGGGGTGCCTCATAACATGATCACGGATAACGGGGTCCAGTTTCAGGGAGAAGTGAAAAATCTCTTCCAGGAATATGGTATTGAGCATCACAGATCTTCCCCATACCGTCCGCAAGCTAATGGGGCAGTAGAGGCAGCAAATAAGAACCTTAAGAGGATTCTCGTAAAGACCGTAGAGTCATATCGAAATTGGCACGAACAGCTTCCACTTGCATTATGGGCCTACCGCACGACTATTAGAACATCTACTCGGGGCAACGCCATTCTCCTTAGTATATGGGGCAGAAGCATTTCTGTCGATTGAGATCGACAAGCGATCGTTGAGAGTCGCGGTAGAAGCAGAGATTCCTGAAGCGGAATGGGTGAAGAAGCGGTATGAACAATTGGCATTGGTGGACGAGAAAAGGATGTTGGCCCTTTACCACGTGCAGCTATATCAGAGAAGGATGGCCCGAGCCTTCAACAAAAGGGTTAAATTTAGTCCTATTAAGGAATGAGACATGGTGTTGAAACAGATCCGGATGATGCACACCGACCCTAGGGTCAAGTTTAGGCCAAATTGGGAAGGACCGTTTCTCGTGAAGAAGATGCTGAGCAAAGGCGCGGTTAAGCTAACTACTATGGACGGCATGGAGTTCTCCGAACCTACCAATCTGGATAGGCTTAAAAAATACTTTTCGTAAAAAAAAAAGAGAAATAAAAATTCCCGATAGGTTGAAAACCCGCAAAGGGCGATCTATGCAATAATAAGGGACATCCCAATGAGTGAAAACCCAAGAAGGCGCTCATTTGAAAATTTCGGGATAATAAAAGGAGAGTTGAAAAATCCCTGGGATCTGAAAACCAAAAAAAGGCGGGTCCTGGTAACAGTAGTTATGTCTTGAGCAATTACAAAAATAATGTATAATTGGCTAAGTATTTCTGTTGTTTGTAAATAAATAAAGGCATGAATATATTTGAAGAGAATGATTGGAATAGTTATAATCGATTGAATGCATTGTATTATAAGTCATGAGTTATACATTCCCTTTCTCTAACTACGAGATAAAAAGCCTACACTGATATCCACTCCTTTCCATATATACAAGTTATACATCGGGATGTTACAAGGAAAAACAATGACAGTCATATCAATGCGGAGGAAATCTGAGATCCCAAAAGTTCCCTAACGGATCAAAATCTCTGAAGTAAGTAACCCGCTCGTCAGCTAAGGCCTCCTAGGCAACTCGACGGGCATCCATAGCCGCCCGCCAACCCTCATCCGAAACTCGGTGGCTCTCCACCGCAATCCGCAAACTCTCCTCAGCAGCTCACCAGACCTCTATATCCATACGGCTCCTCTCCTCGGCCTCGCTCCTCCTAGCTGGAGCGTTCATCCTCCATATCTCGATAACGTCCGATTTGAGCATCATCATCCCACATTGAATCCTCTCGCCCAATCGCCACGCTCTCCTGTACTCTCCGGTTAATAGAAGGGAGGTCTCCTGTACTCTCACGTCCGAGTGATAAAGCCCAAATATCAAAGCAATTGCGGTCAAAAAACTCTCGAACGAGTGATAAAGCCCATATATCAAAGCGATTGCGGTCAAAAACTCTCGGACGAGTGATAAAGCCCAAATATCAAAGCGACTGCGGTCAAAACCTCTTGGACGAGGTCTCAATTTCAACTCTCGGACGAGTGATAAAGCCCAGCTATCGTCAATAAAGAACGCCTACGATCGATGTAGAGATTAGGGTCGAACGGTTGATATGGAGATATGCAAAACGAAAGGACACTTGCGATCGATGTATAGATTAGGGTCGGATGTTCGATTTGGAGATCTGCAATGCAAGAAAACGCCTGCGATCGATGTAGAGATTAGGGTCGGATATTCGATTTGGAGATCTGCAATACAAGAAAACGCCTATGATCGATGTAGAGATTAGGGTCGAATGACTAATTTCGAGATATGCAAAACGAAGAGTACCTACGGTCGAGATAAAGACTAGGGTCGCTAGAAAAAGCTACGTAACTACGGTCGATGTAAAGACTAGGGTCGCTAGAAAGAGCTACATACCTACGGTCGAGATAAAGACTAGGGTCGCTAGAAAGAGCTACATACCTGCGGTCGACGTAGAGACTAGGGTCGCTAGAAAAAGCTACATACCTGCGGTCGACGTGAACACTAGGGTCGCTAGAAAGAGCCATTTAACTGCAGTCGATGTGAAGACTATGGTCGCTAGAAAGAGCCATTTACATGCGGTCGATTTAGACTAGGGTCGCTAGAAAGAGCTATTTACCCGCGGTCGATTTAGATTAGGGTCGCTAGAAAGAGCTACATACCTGCGGTCAATTTTTAGACTAGGGTCGCTAGAAAGAGCTATTTATCCGCGGTCGATTTAGACTAGGGTCGCTAGAAAGAGCTACATACATGCGGTCGATTTTTAGACTAGGGTCGCTAGAAAGAGCTATCTACCTGCGATCGATTTAGACTAGGGTCGCTAGAAAGAGCTGCATACCTGCGGTCGATTTTTAGACTAGGGTCGCTAGAAAGAGCTATATACCTGCGGTCGATTTAGACTAAGGTCGCTAGAAAAAGCTAGGGGGAGACGATCGATGAAGAGGCTGGAGACAAGGAAGGAACTTGCGACATGGAGATCAGGTATTTCCCCTCCCACTCTATATGTGTCTTTTACTTTAATATGTTTTACATTACATGTGTCGAATTCGCGAAAAACTTTTTTTTTTCAAAAAAAGCACACACGTCACTGTCAAAATAGTAAAGTAGGGGCAACTGTAGACACCGAGTCGGAGGACCTGTGATGAAAACCCATAGCAGACGGTTAAAGCGGTTGATTTCGATAATAATAAATAAATAATAATAATAATAATAATAAAAACCACGAAAGGATCCCGAAGAATTGCGTCCCGACGGCGTGGGGAGAGCGTCCAGCGGCGTTGGGCGAGCGTCCAGCCGCGTCAGGCACACGCCCGACAGCTCGGGACGCGCGCCCAACGGCAGTTGGGCGCGCGCCCAGCGCCTGTTGGGCGCACGCCCAACTTTGGGATCCGTGCCTATAAAAGGCACGGATCCCCATGCATTTGGGGGAGGAGAGAATTTTGGGAGCTTCTCACTCTAGAAAATTATTTTTAGAGAGAAAGTGAATTTTTGAGAGAAAACATTTTTTTTCCTAAAAAATCCAAATTTCCTAAAAGTTTAATATTTTACCAAAACACCAAAAAACACCAAAAAATCATAACTCGTGGAATTAACCGACATCAAGCCGTCAATATCGATCTTGAGGTATTATCCGAGGACTAGACTCGTTTTATTTATTTCATCTTTTTATTTTATTTATAGTTTTGTTTCTTTATTTATTTATTTAGTTATTTATTTATCACATTTATTTATTTTTCCGTATTTATTTAATTCCCGTCTCGTATTGAATAAACGTTTTGTTTTGTTTTGAAATAAAAAGCTCGTTTTAAAGTCCCAACACGAACCGTGACCCGATTTAAGGGGAGTTCGGGGATTAAGACGTTGTAAATATAGATTTTAAAAATATTTTTAAATAACGTTTTGAAATAAAACATCGTTTTAGGAGTCTCCGTTATAAACTATGATCCAATTTGGGTAGTTCGGAGATCCAAAATGATAGAATAGAGTAGATTTAAAGTGTTTGAATAAATCTGGAAAATATAGGGACTGTTCTGTAACTTTGCTGTTTCTGTCAGTAAAGGTAGTTTACAGACGGATTTTCCGTCGGTAAAGCTGCTGGAATTTTAAAAATCCTCTTTTAAGCCTTTTTCTTAACTTTTTTGACATTTAGCCTTATATATATGTATGTAATTATGTAATTTGTTTATTAAAAGTGTTTTGGGGTTCTATAACTAATAATTAGATATTTTATACGTGTCTATTCTATATTCAAACTCAATTTATATCAATTTGGTTTGCAAAGTAATATATATATATATATATATATATACACGTATAGTTTTTCACTTGTTTTTGGGATAATTAATTGATCGATGATGTTTGGGGTTATTAAATATTGGTTTAATGTTTATTATGTAAAAACTATTTTCAACTAAACGTTATTTTCTACATTTATGAACTTTGTTCATTGTTTCACATATTTTTAATTAGGATAAAAGTGTATTATATTTAGTATTTTTCGTTATCACTATTATACATATAGTTATATTATATAGTATCTTTTACTTGTTTTTCTAACCTATAGATATATCCTTATTTTTAGATAAAAAGGTATATATATATGGGTACATTCACTCTACTTTTGGACATTTATATGTATGTATTTCAAATTCGTTTTATTTTGTTAGTTTGGGATTTAAATTGATCGTTCTTGTGAATATGTTCAAGTAAAGATAATTGAGTGAAAAAGGAAAAATAAACCACAAAAAAGGAGTTTAACTTGCTTATTTAAAGTAAAGTTTTTTTAGATATGTATAAAGTGTAAATAAAAGGCTTTTTACCATTTCAAACTATTTCCTAAACGTCACGTTTTAAAACCTTAATTCGTTCCAACGACGGATTAAGCAAACCTTGTAATAAAAATCGGTTTCTTTGTAAATAATAGAGTTTTTAATCGGTTTCTTAACTAAACGGTTTTGTACAAAAATAAATGGACTTATATGCTTAATCACGTTTTTTTTGTTTAAAATTTTTTGTTCAAACATTTTCAAACGCTCGAGTCGTTCCAACGGCGATTCGAGTAGATATCATGTAAATTAACGGGGTTATGAAACGTACCTAAATCGTTCCAACGGCGATTAAAGTACGAACCGTGTAAATAAACTCGTTTTTGGGAAGTGAGATTAGCTTAGAGTTAATACATAAATTGAAGCATAAATCACACTGTGAATAAATCAATTCTTTCCTTTATCTCCCTCTCTCTCCTATATACTTTAATTTAATTGCAAAATGGGTGATTCTTTACTAAAATGGCTTTCAATAATATGCTCAAAACGGTTTTCAAAGCGAGAAAGAAAAGGTTTCAAATGAATTTTAAACTTAAAGAAATATATTATTAGTCCGTTATCGCCTAACATGATAAGTAGGAGGCCGGTGGTTCATAACCGGGCGATGTCGGGGTGCCTAGTAGCCTTTTTCCGGAAAGGAGCTAGCCTTCTCGGTTCGTACCTAAGTTTCCCGAACCCTCATCGGTCTCCCGCAAGGGATCGGTGTTCATTTCCCATTCGTGGGTGGTGACTCTTCCATACTCTGAGCTCCGGCCCTGCCGAGCAGCTTGATTCCGTGATTGGTTGCTTTCGGCGCTAATCACAGCATCTGTCGGCAATGGTGTCCACCCCCCGATCCGCCCAGGCGAGGCCGCGACACCTACAAGGGCGTACCTCTTGGATTTCCTGCCAAATGGAACTATAATCCAAAAGAAAGGGCGAATCAAAAGTTTTACCTTACCAAGGAGAGAAGAGTACTCTGCGGATCCTTCGGTCTCTCAAGCATGATTTTTGGACGTATGACCAGGCTTTGACTATTATGAAGTCTGGCGAACCCATGGCAACAATGCGGGACGGAGAGATTCGCTACAATAATTTCTACGCTTTTGAAGGCATCTTCCTTTTTTGATTCACCTTATTGACTTGTTTTTGTTCTTCGCCCCTTCTTGCAGGGGGAGAATTAATACCAAGGATGTTATTGTAGAGAGGCGAAAGCTTCAAGCAGCTCTGATCACCCAGGAGAAGGCGAACGTTACGCTTAGCAAGAAGGACGGGAAGCGTCCTGCAACTTCTGGAGCTCAATCTCCTCCTTCTTCGAAGAAGGCCCGGGCGGCCAGTCCTCAAGTGCGGGCTTCACAAGCCGGTGAGCTTGATCAGCAGATGGTTCCGGCCAGGACTCCTAAAGTCTCTTTATTCTCCTCTTCCTTTTCCCAGGTACGCCTTTTCTTTCTATATGCTTTTTAAGGGAATTTTGAAATTTACCTTTGTCTTTAATCTGTTCTTCAAACTTTCAGTCCTCGAAGCCTGATCTTGGGGGTTATTGGCTGTCCACTTATGATCTGGGGTTGGTTCTGGCTTCGAAGCACGTAATGCACGACATTGAAGAAGCCATTGGCAAGCTCCCTGTTGTTCTGGAGACAAGGGCCAAATATAAGACCTTATCTCATCTCAAAATGATCAAGCGTCGGGCTCTGGCGGTAAGTACTATTTCTGACCTTGACATATTTTTTATGATTTTCTTCTCTAACTTACTTTTTCTTTCTTTATCTGTTTCAGACTATTGATCATTGTAATGCTTTGGAGGCGGACCTCATTGTGAATGCAGTGAATGAAGCTCGTCTTAAGGAGCTAGAGGATGAGGCCTCTCTCGCCAGATCCAACGCCCAGGCGGCAAGTGCTTTGGCGAACGGTTTAAAGGAAAAACTTGCTGACCTTGAGAAAAAGCTAGAAGAGAAGACTTTAGAAGCTGCCAGGTTGTCTGAGGAGCTGAGGGCGGAACAAGAGAGGTGGGAGAAGGATTGGGAGCATCTGGAGGGAGCTTGTGGACTTCGTGTCTACTATTATGGCGAACGCATCCTGGTGGCCCTTTTAAAAGACTTTCCGGATGCAGGTATCGATGATCCTCAAGTGGAGGTGCCCTCCGAGAATGAAGCAGTTTTCTATGCTTCTTTGGAAGATGCTAGGGCAGTCATTTTTAAAGAAGCTTTTGCCCCTCCTGCTACATCAAAGAAGAGTGGAGAGATTATTGACTTGGAGGGTGTCGTTCAGGATACGGAGGATGCATTGGAGGATGATGATGCTACAGGATCTCCCTAAGGCAAATGAGCTAGCAGGAGGCCAACATGATCTTTCCCCTCAGCCCACGCCGAAGCCCCTTGAAGCTAATCCAAGCTCTTCTCCTCTTGATGACAATGTTAATGACCTCACCATTTAGGGTCTCTTTAATGTAAAAATGCTACAATATCATTTTGCACATTTAATATTTTTGCTTCTTTTCAAGAAGTTTTTGCTTTTGGATGCATGCCTCTTTTACTTTGAGTATTCACTTAATTATATACTTGCTTGGGAGAGACATAAGTGTCTAGACTTATTCTCTATATTTTTTCAAGTTTTCAAAAAATTTCTGAATTTTTCAAGTTTTCAAACTTTTTCTGAATTTTCTCAAGTTTTCAAACTTCTTCTGAATTTTTTCAAGTTTTCAAACTTCTTCTGAATTTTCTCAAGTTTTCAAACTTCTTTTGAATTTTTTCAAGTTTTCAAACTTCTTCCATCGTATCCCGGGGTAGGTGGCCAGCCGTCCCCCAGGAACTTGTGCTAAGCTTTTTAAAGATTTCCTTTGCGCAGGACAATTCGCCCATTAATAGGATATCTAAATGACCATTTTACAATAAAGAAGTGTCTATCCGTTGTGGGACATTTATAATTTAGGATCCGCCCTATGAAGGGACTTTTAAAAGATTCTTTCACGGGGAAGAGAATCTGCCCTGATATGGAGGGACTTCGTATACAATCTCCCCATGGGAGAAAACAATGGAGAACACAATTGTCGCGTTGTCTTTGCCTAAAATCTCTTTACGAGAGACACACTGACGATCATAAATGGAGAATCTATGCCTT
The DNA here is from genome assembly GCF_963576675.1 of Euphorbia lathyris. Taxonomy (NCBI): domain Eukaryota; kingdom Viridiplantae; phylum Streptophyta; class Magnoliopsida; order Malpighiales; family Euphorbiaceae; genus Euphorbia; species Euphorbia lathyris. Next base: position 47,921,760 of record NC_088911.1, on the reverse strand, counting down.
CCCTCTTAGTTAGAAGACATTTATGTGTTATGTGCTAAAAAGAAACATGCGAGTAAAAAATTAATTTCACAAAATCAATCTTATTCATTGAGCAATAAATGGCTTGCCTTTATTACAATGGTGAATAGCCTCTTTTATGAGCCTCATTAAAACCTTATAACAAGAAAAAACCCATTGGGAAAAAATCTTATTCTAAGGAAAAAATAGTACTCAAGGCCCTTTTCCTTTCTACTTCTGAAAGTACTCGTGGAGATTATGAATGTTCCAAGTTCTTGGTATTTCTGTTCCATCCATCTCCTCCAACTTGAAGGTGGCAGCTTGATGCGCCTCACGGCATTCGGTACCACAAGGCTCACTAAGGGATAAGTGTACCCCGTCGTTATCAAGTAATAAATCTAGAAAGTCCAGGTATCGAATCCACAGGACTTATTTACCACAAGTATCGAGCTACTTGGTCTCAGGTGTTATCTAGGCTTTCTGGGTTTTGAGTTTGTTTGTTTAAGTTAATCTACTCCTAGGTTGAATTACGCTACTCCTAGCTAAGTTATTCTATGCCTAATTAAGTTAAACTACTCCTAATTAAGTTATACTACTCCTAGGTGATCTTTCACTAATGCAATTACCCGAAGGAACATGGTATGAGTGATAATAATGAAGTTAGGTTATTAGGTCTATTGATTAAAAAACCTAATCTAAGTCACTTGTATTCAAGGCGATTAACCCTACTTACCCTCCTGAAGTTCCTAGTGCGTGATTCCCTTATAAGGCCGAAACTAGGTCTAAGGCTCAGCAATTTGGGCTTAATCAACTAAGAGGTCGTCAATCTCCTAGGCTCTGACTAGGTCAGATTCAGCTCGTAATATGTGCCTACTAGATTTTGGGGCTTTTGAATGAGTTAAACCAATTGAATAAAGCGTAAGACAAAGATTAAACAAATAATCATAGAACAAAAGAAGAGCTAAAATATTATTAAAGGCGAAGAACAATGTCACAGGATACAATTAGCCTAGGATTCATAGACTGTATCAAAGAGTACAAATAAGGAAAGATAAAAGGAGATACGAAAATCCCTTTCAGGGAACCTGTCTACTCTGCAGCCGGCTTCCTAGGTCTTAAGGACGGACCTTGAATATTTCTCGGAGAACAGCTTTGAAGGAGCTTCAATGGAGGTTGAAGAAGATGGAGGAGATGGAGAGGAATTTCAAGGGGAAAGCTAAAGTAAATTACAATAATGAAAGATGTCTAATTTACAATGGAAAAGTTATATTTATAGATGTAGCTCGGGCCCTCTTTGTGACCTATTTCGTGTCCTTATGAAGGTAGGAAGTCGTGGGACCGGTCGTGGGGTCAAAATTGAGATTTTTGACCAATTCCCGCAGGCCAGCTCGCCCGAGCAGGCGCCAGCTCGGCGAGCTGGCCTCCAGGGGCCTGTTGGGGTTTAGTGTCCTATAGACAATTGTTGCAGGATACAAACTTAATGTAAATGAATTGTTCTTTATATCATTTGTTTTAATGAGATATATGTTTTATAACTATATAAAGGCAATCCCTTTTAAGCATTAAATAAAGTCTAATAAAAGGAAATCCGTAAGTTTGTTTAAAGTGATTATAAAGTGTTCATACAAGCATGAAGTGAGACAAAACTTTATAATAAACTAATAAACTTAAAACCACCCCAAGTCAAGTGATATGTTTAGGATTGATATATCACTGTTGAGACTTGTATGTAACAATGTCTTCTGTCCGACAGAAAGCTGATCTCAGAAGCTTCATATATATAGATATCTGGACAGTTACATAGATCCGATGAAACGTCGTTCATTAGGATTGGGGATCCGATTTGAGATAACAGGATGGGTAGATTCATCCTTGTCACCTATTCATCTCATTGGTATTAATAGGTATAACTAATCCTCAGACTCAAAGGAATGTTAATTGGTCATCTTGAATTACTGAATGTGAGACTTTGATCCTGCGGTCCCACGATCCTTAACAAAGATGACTCTAGGGTGTGAACTGCAAAGGTTGGGTGTCACAGGAGGTAATTTCAGGGTAGTTATACATTGGATTGAGCATTTATCACTCCCGATTAATGGGAGATACATCCAAGGATCGCTTGTGGAAGACTCGACTCTAAATCCTTGCAAGGTGATAGCTTAAGAGTAAGAAATACAGATTTCACTTAACCTATCTATTTGAGTTGACTCGGCCTATACAAGTAAAATGAACGTCTCGCTATATGTGACTTGACATCACCCATAGTCATAAGATTCAGTTCAAGGATGTAGTTGATAAAGGATCGAATTATACTGTAACTAATACGGAAGGGTTAACGACAGAATCAACCTGTCTTCTTAACGGACTCTGGGGGAATGATTACAGACTTGCCAATAACATACTCAGTACATCATTCCGTTATGCAAGGGTTAAATATAATTCTTGAAGAAATTAATTTAATAGTTGCATACGGCCAGAAGTAGTAAGAACCTAATGGATCACACATAAGACTTGGAACCAAAAAAGAGATGGATGTCATTAATAGATGGAAGCCCAAATGAGCCAAGTAAGGCCCATTTAATTAGGGGAGGCCGAAATTTATATATAATAAATTAGAGATTATTTTAATTCCATTAATCCTAATTTGATTAGGTTTGTGAATTAAATTAATTAAGAGATAATTAAGTTAGGAGTTTTAATTAGATTAATATACTCCTATTATTATCCAATTAGGTTATTTATTATTATCCTAAATATATTTGATATATTATAAGATAATAATTAGGAATCCTATTCCGAATTGAATTCCTATTAAGTAACCTATTCCTATCTAACTAGGGTTTAGATACAAGTTATTATATATACCCCCCTAATATGTGAATTTCGACTAAGCCCTAACCCTCCCCTCTATGTGATTTTTGAAACCTACATCTAGAGAGAGAAAGTGAATTCGCATCCCCTAGTTCGTGGACAAGAATTCATACGGCTTCCGTCGATTGATTAATTTCATTCATCTCCTTTTCTCTTTGATCTTGTGTTGGTTAATTAGAGGCAATCTATTTTGGTTGCATCTCATAAGGGTTGATTCCAACTTAACCTCACCGTGTTATACTTCGTGCTTGGGAATTCGGAGAAGAATTGTGGGAGCTTCTTTAACAACGGTAGATTGTTCTTCAAAAGGTATTCCTTCTTATCCCTCTTTATATGAAATAACGATTAACGGATCCTATGGTTAAAAGGAAATAGGCTAAAATTTTTATATTTCCGCTGTTATACCTTAGCCTTAATTTCCTTCAGGGCCTGCTCGGTCGAGCAGTGCCTGGGCAGCTCGCCGAGCAGTGCCTGGGCTGCGCGCCGAGCATCGCCTGGGCTGCTCACCAATGCTCAATTCACCGAGCGACTGCCGGGGGTCCCCGAGACGCGATTTTCACCCGAACTCGTTCCTGCTTTAGCCTGCACATGCACGAAAACTCCAAATAACATTAGTTCCGAGGCTAAATTGACCCGCCAATTGCTCAGTTTGAGTAGACACTCCGTTTAGTGCGACTTTTGGCGGATCAATTAGCTATAAAAGATAATGGAATTTTAACATACATGCTATTTTGGCCATATTTTGCCTAAAATAACCAGAAAACGAGCCTAAACAATGAAAAGTAAATAAAACATTTCCAATTTCTAACTAACTCACACAAAAGCATATAAATGCGAGAATTGCTCGCTTATTCATGAAATAACGCTAAAAACCGTCCTAAAACCGTACCCAAAGATAGGGGTTTTTGACCCCTATCAAACCTCCTCGCACTTAAAACTTTACTTGTCCCCAAGTAAACTAAAAAACTAAACCCGCAATCACAAGCAAGCTAGAAAACCTCCTGGTTTGACTAAGTGCTTGACACAATTTCGAGCATCTGTAATTAGATGTATTTGGAAATACAAAGTAGAGACACGATATCCAAAAGCCGCATTTCAATTATCACAGGTCATATGTTTAAGAAAAAGGACACATGTTCAATTAAACGTGCTTAAGGGGATAGCTAAGTAAAACACCTCACCATAGGTAGTTCACTCAATTCACACAATTTTGGTGGCTAAAGTGTTTACTCTCGGCTTATGTTCTTGCTTAGGATTACGTTGATTTTGCACGTTCATCCGAGTTCCTCTACTATACTATATGACTCCGATGATATCAAAAACTGCCTCGAATTGGGGTTGTAATGTGGTTAGAGGGTTAAAGGTACAACAAGGGTTAGGAGTTCTAGCGCTAGAAAAACAAAGTTTAAAATGGCTTTAGCAAATTGTGAAGTGATTGAGTTTTTTTATTCACATATTTTTCTGAGATGTTCTAATTTTAAGACTTGGGAGATATGGTTCTCCTTCTTTTATTCGTCTCTTTTCTTTTTCTTTTCTGTTTTTCTTTTCTCTTTTTTTTTGGATAGTAACGCTCATTCACTTCTTAGCCTTTTGGCTTCCTACTATGGTGCCATAAACAAGGATAAAGCGCTAGAAGAAAACAAAGGCTCAATGCGGGCTTTGCAAAAACTCGGGTTAAGCAACAAACCAAGTGATGGTTTGCAAAAATTTGGGTTAGAACGAAAAAAAAAATCTACAAACTACAAAAATACAGGCTCAAAGGGGCTTCCTAAAGTGGATGAAAAAGAGAAAATAAGGTAAAGAAAATGGTTAATTCTAATGAGGCTGATTCATCGTTTAACATCTCAAATCATCACATGTAGGTTCAACTCAGTATTAGGTGCAAAATCTGTAATCTTTCCACAAGTCAAAGCATTCACACAAAAATGTCAAGAAAAAGAGCTTTTTGATGTTCGCTCTTAGGCTCAAATTCAACTCACAATTCTTTGGGTTTCAATTTGTGCTTACTAGTTCTCCCCAAACTCAAGTTTAACATCACATGCCTTCAATTCTTAAGTTATCTACCGAAGTAATGATTTTAGCATTTCTTCAAAAGTAGGGTCTAAATGCAAACTTTAGCTCATGCTTTTACAGATACAAGGATTGTGTCCTACACCTAAACTAGTTGTCATGCAATCTTAGATTCGGTTCTCAGCCCTCAAGGACAAATAACGAAGTTTATATTCGAAGGAGGTTCACGGTTTTAGGTCCTAAGCATGCAGAAACATAAATAAAACTCAAAAGCGTTTAACTAAGCTAGACACGACGCAACAAAAATTTAAAAATTATACAAATTTTTGTAAGTTTGTCTACCCCTCCTCCTCACACTTAAAATATGCAATAAGTTCCAACATTGCATCTAAAACTATAAAACACATGTACAAGAAGTTAGGGTGGAGAAGACAACTTACTGATTTTATCGAAATCGCCAAAAACTTGACGATTTGCGGTGCCATTTTTTTATTATTTATTTATTTATCTATTTTTTTCCAGCTCCGTTCGGGAAAAAATCCCGAACTGTTGCTTATGTCGCCCGAGCTGGGGTGCCCAGCGAGCTGCGCGGCAGTGCCCAGTGGGCTGCTGGGCGGCAGTGCCCAACTCGCCCGAGCTCGGCCGCCCGGGGCAAAATATACCCCTTTTTTAAAATTTTAATTTAACCCGAGCACTGAAAATAAAAACCTAAAAGAACTAAACCAACCTAAAAGTACATCTATAAAATTTATTAAAAAGTAAAAAAAACCTGAAAAGTTGTATTCAAACTTGGTTTGCCTCCCAAGAAGCGCTACTTTTATAGTCGGTTAGCTCGACATAGAGTTCCTTCCTAAGTATAAGCTTCTATCCGCGTTAGGAACTCGAATTCCTTAACAAATAATCCGTACCTACAAAACGGATTAGGAGCCTCAAATGAGTTAAATAAAAACAAGAGGACAAATTTAAACAGATTATGAAAATGTTTGGTTTGCTCCCTTTTGGATTCTCTTGGTAGGTCGAAGAGAATGAAAACTTCTGAACAAGGAGTAAATCCAAATTTTTCTAACTTTTGAGGAAAAGGTAGTTCATATACACAAGCTTCGATCTGATCATTTATTTCTATCACATGATTTAGGATTTTAGATTTTGAACCAGGGTTGCTTACCGCTTCCGGTTCCTCACTTACCTTGAGTGATGCATGTGATAGTGGGCTTGGTTCTACCTTTTTGTCGTTCCTCAAGGAGATGGCTTGAGCTGATTCCTTTTGTGGGATTTCTATGTTTTCCTTTATGCCTGGGAGAGCATCTCGGGATTGCTCTTGCATCTCATGGTTTATTTGAGCCAATTGGTTGCTCAAGTCCTTGCAAACCTCCTCGTTGATTGTAAGTCGGGCTGATATTCCTTTCAAAAGGGACAACACCTCATCTCGTGAGCTAGAGGGTTATAGAGGAACTTGGCTTGCTTGTTCGTAAGGGAACATTCCCAATTCGTTTTCCATGTGCTCATTAACAAACCTATTTGGAGGCCTCAACATGTTAGGGTTCCCGTAGGACAGATTTGAGTGTTGAGGTCTCCTCCAATCACTACCATAAAAGCTATAAGAATTGGGGTTAGAATTATACCTTTGGTGATTACCCACAAAACTTACACTTTCATTAGTGTTGAGGCTCATTTTCGCCATCAAGATATCCATTTTCTTATTTAACTCGGCCGTGGAGGGATTGGGAGCCTCATTCTCCAGGGCATGAATGTATTGTCTTGATGGGATAGTAAACTCTTGAGCTTGTCACTCGACTCTTTCTTGCCAATTCATTGATCAGAGAATGCTGAGCAAAAGTGAAGTTCTAGCACAAAAGTTGATAAGTAAAAGTATATAGTTATGAACAAATAAAAAAGATATGAACAAGTATAGGAGTTATAAAGAATTATATATAAACAAGTATAAACGATATAAACGATATAAACAAAGGATATTCACAAGGAATGCCTAAACTAACAAATCGACCTTTGGTTCGATATTGCAGAAGAAATAAATCTCCGACAACGGTGCCAAAAACTTGATGCGCCTCACGGCGTTCGGTACCGCAAGGCTCACTAAGGGATAAGTGTACCCCGTCGTTATCAAGTAATAAATCTGGAAAGTCCAGGTATCGAATCCACATGACTTATTTACCACAAGTATCGAGCTACTTGGTCTCAGGTGTTATCTAGGCTTTGTGGGTTTTGAGTTTGTTTGTTTAAGTTAATCTACTCTTAGGTTGAATTACGCTACTCCTAGCTAAGTTATTCTACGCCTAATTAAGTTAAACTACTCCTAATTAAGTTATACTACTCCTAGGTGATCTTTCACTAATGTAATTACCCGAAGGAACATGGTATGAGCGATAATAATGAAGTTAGGTTATTAGGTCTATTGATTAAAAACCTAATCTAAGTCACTTGTATTCAAGGCGATTAACCCTACTTATCCTCCTGAAGTTCCTAGTGCGTGATTCCCTTATAAGGCCGAAACTAGGTCTAAGGCTCAGCAATTTGGGCTTAATCAACTAAGAGGTCGTCAATCTCCTAGGCTCTGACTAGGTCAGATTCAGCTCGCAATATGTGCCTACTAGATTTTGGGGCTTTTGAATGAGTTAAACCAATTGAATAAAGCGTAAGACAAAGATTAAACAAATAATCATAGAACAAAACAAGAGCTAAAATATTATTAAAGGCGAAGAACAATGTCACAGGATATAATTAGCCTAGGATTCATAGACTGTATCAAAGAGTACAAACAAGGAAAGATAAAAGGAGATACGAAAATCCCTTTCAGGGAACCTGTCTACTCTGCAGGACCTTGAATATTCCTCGGAGAACAGCTTTGAAGGAGCTTCAATGGAGGTTGAAGAAGATGGATGAGATGGAGAGGAATTTCAAGGGGAAAGCTAAAGTAAATTACAATAATGAAAGATGTCTAATTTACAATGGAAAAGTTCTATTTATAGATGTAGCTCGGGCCCTCTTTTTGACCTATTTCATGTCCTTATGCAGGTAGGAAGTCATGGGACCGGTCGTGGAGTCGTGTGGTCAAAATTGAGATTTTTGACCAATTCCCACCGGCCAGCTCGTCGCGAGCTGGGGGCCTGCTCGGCGAGCTGGCCTCCGGGGGCCTGCTCGGCCGAGCAGCGCCTGGGCTGCGCAGCGAGCAGTGAATTTGACAATTGTGGCATTCTTTCACCATTTTCTTAGCATCTTTCTCCACTATGGGCCAATAATACCCTGCCAATCTTGTTTTTCTAAAGATCGTAGCATGCGCCTTGTATGCTCCACATATTCCCTCATGCAATTCCCAGAGAACCTCTTGTCCTTCTTCTGTAGTTATACATTTTAACCAAGGCTGGCTAAAGGATTTTTTGTATAACTGATCCTCCATAATAGCATGATGAGCGGCCTTCTTTACGACCTTCCTAGCTTGGTTCTTGTCTTCAGGCAAAATTCCTTCCTCCATGTACTTCACTATGGTGGTTCTCCAATCATTCTGAGCCAACTGGACGATTTCCACTTCTTCTTTATCAAATGTCGGTCTCGTTTTGATTGTAAACGGACATGTGAGGTCTTGCCATTGAATTTTGGTGGAAGCTGCTTTGGCTAGGTGATCCGCCTCCGTATTTGATTCTCGCGGGATGTGTACTATTTCCTACTTCACGTCTTTGCCCTCTAGTATAGATAGGATCCGCTTTGCTTCTGCCACATATTTTACTAAGATTTCATCTTTGACCTGGAAATTCTTCGTTACCTGGTTCACCATCAGCTTTGAATCGTTGTATATGACTATATGCGCTAGTACAATTTCCTTCAACAGTTGTAATCCGAGGATTAGAGCTTCATACTCTGCCGCATTGTTAGTTGTGGTGAAGTCTAGTTTGGCTGCATAGCAAATTCGAACATACTTTGGCCCCTTTATTACTACCCATATTCCTGCTCCCTCTTCTGAAGAGGCTCCATCTGTATGCATTGTCCATTCTTCTTTTCTGACTTTTGGCGAGCTAGTGAATTGTTCTGTGAATTCGTTAACAAAGTCCGCCAAAACCTGGCTTTCTAATGCTACCCTTCCCTCATACCGAATGTCAAACTCGCCTAGTCGTATGGACCACTCCATCAACCTGCCGGATGTTTCTGGCCACTGCAACACCTTCCTCATTGGTATACTCATTCGTACTATGATGGTGTGTGCTTGAAAATATAGGCGTAGGAGGATGGAGGTGACTACTACTGCTAACGCCATTTTGTCTAGTTTCGAATATCTTGTCTCAACATCTTTCAATACATTGCTTACATAATATATGGGATATTGATGTCCTTCTTCCTCCCTGATTATGACCGTACATATTGCTTTTTTTGTAACTGAGACGTATAAATAAAGGTCCTCACCTTTAGTTGGCCTACTCATCAGCGGTGGTTTAAATAGGAACTCCTTTATTCCTTCAAAGGCTTGTTGGCAATCATCATTCCAATCAAAAGATTTTTGCTTCTTAATCACTTCATAGAAGGGAATGCATCGCCTCGCGGAGCAAGATATGAATCTTCCCAGAGCAATGATCCGCCCGTTCAGGCGCTGCACCTCTCGAAGGTTCTTTGGTGGCTTCATTTCTAACACCGCCTTTAATTTTTCAGGGTTAGTCGTGACTCCTTGGCGATTAATGATATAGCCCAGAAATTTGCCAGATGTGGCACCAAACGTACATTTTTTCGGGTTATCCAAAGCGCACGTTTTTGCTTTTTTGGCGAGCGGTTGGTATCCTGGTCCACCTGTAATAACATTAATTACTCCTTTGCCTTTAGCTTTGGAGCCCTCCTTTCTTTTCCTTCACTATGTTCTCCTTGCACGAACCTATCAAGCACACCTCTCTCGATCAATCTCTCAATTTCTTTGTCCAACGTAAAACACATGTTAGTGTCGTGACCCTATCTCATGTGGAACCGGTAATATGCCTTTGCATTTTTTCCCATTGGGATATGCTCCCCTCATTTCAGATCGAGATATGTAATGTCCCGCTTGAATCTACTCTTCTCTAGCCATAATAGAACTTCATTTTTAGGGATATTAAGTGGCGTGAAGTTTGGACCACTTTTGGAGGTTCACTTTCCTCTTTGATCCGCCCATCTGTTGTCCCTTCTACTGGATCCGCCACGATCTCTCCTTTCAGGTGTTTTGGTGGTTGATGATTCATTAGCCTGGTTTATGTCGTCAATTTCCATGAACCTCTTACAGCGTTCCACCAACTCCACCATTGTTTTTTGTTTATGAATAACCAATTTCTCCTGCAATCGTTTACACCTCATGTTTTTAATTATTGCTTCAACCGTCGTGTTAACATCAACATTCGTTATGTCAATACACAGCTTATTAAATCGATTCATATAGGTTTTTAGGTGTTCTCCCTCTCCTGTGCTTAAGATCATACAATGTTCTACTGGACACCGTAGAAGGGATGCTACCTACAAATTTAGCACAAAATTCCCTGCTTAATTGCTCCCAGCTGCCTATAGATCTAGCCGCCAAGGATTCGAACCACCCATAAGCCGATCCGCTTAACGTAGTGGAGAACATCCTGCAAAGAATTCCTTTATTCGTCCCATATATGTCCATCAATTCCCTATACTTCCTCGTATGTGCCTCTGGATTGTCTTCTCCTTTAAACTGCGGCAAATTTGACGCCTTAAAATGTCCATCCGTCTTGAATCCCATAATATGGGCAGTAAAAGGCGAATGCCTATTGACCTGATGGGCGTACCGCTCCTCGTTTTGATTTTTCTTCCGTGATTCCTCTTGGAACCGTGCTTCTACCGCTGTAGTGAATCGTTATGGAGAAAGGGATCCCCCATCCCCAGCCTAGTTAACATTCTCCCGAGGTCCTGGCGAACGTCTATGACGGGATCTTGATCACTCCCGAGGTCCAGAATTGTTTTGCACCATATTGGCATGTATAGCATTAGTGGCTCCTCCTTGGGGCTATTGTTCCGCGAACACCCTTTTAGCCCGATCAATAAAATCGTTTCCATTAAGTATGGTTCGTGCCCATTCAGATGATTCGTTGCCTAGCTCTCGTCAGACCGATTCAGCCATTTGTTCGAAAAAAGATTCCGGAGACCACTCGTGTGATGGCTGAACCACACTGTCCGGAGGAATCGTGGCCTGTTCAGGAGGAATAACATTGCTATTGTCATTAATTCCAACCGGTGTGCCTCCCAGGTTTATTGTAGTGGAGATATTCCCGGTGGGAATGTTGAGATTGTTTGAAGACATGTTAATGTTCATCGTGTAACCCTATTACTATTAGGGTTCCACGATCACCGCACCAATTGATATTATGCAGATTTCTCAACACCGTATAGTGTCCCTGTGAGGCGCCGTTATGTTCGGTCGGGGGCACTCCGATGCCTAAATCAGTAATGTACTTGAGAATAAACTGTAATCACAAGTAGGGTTTAGATAGTGTGTACCTTTTGACACCTTATTACAGGAGTATTTATATAGGTTTGAGTGATAACCGTAATCAACCCTTTTAATGTCTCTTTAATGAAATGTAATGTTCTTTTAATGCAACTTAACTCTGATCTTAACCTCTGAGTTGTTATTGCCTTTAAGGTATCATTAATGTTCATTTAATGATGGTGATCCCGTCATGTAATAGCTTAGTGTCTTATTTTGGCGGATCGCCTTATGTGACGGACCTCGTGTCCTTTTATGTGGCGGATCTCAGGATGATCAAAGGCGTGTGACCGTATGTGTATCCTGCCTTCAGTTGTACGCCGTATATACTAAGCCGGTGGATCTTTTTATGTCTTTTCTCCTTTTTTATCATCCTTTCAGGGAATATTCCTAGCTTGGTCCTGGTGATATCATGGCGGATGTTATCATAAGTATATGTCTCTCTCCGTTTTTGATGCGGGATTCAGTCCTTTCCTGTCCTCATCATGGGATCGTTACAGGTCACTAGCTTTCTAATGGTTTGTTCGCAAACCAAACACATCGTATGTAGAAAGTCATTTTGGTACCAATTGTAACACCACAATCTAATACTATGTAAATATTTTCCACTTTTAAGAGCATCTCCAATAGAGGATGCTCAAAAGAGTGTCCACTATTGGAGTGATTGTGGGTAGGGGTGAGCATGGTCCGGTTCGGTTCAAAAACCGAATCAAACCAAACCAAACAAAATCGAACCAAATAAAGGCTATTTTTGTAAACCGAATCAAACCAAATTGTAATTCGGTTCGGCTCAAACCGAACTGAATTATTTCGGTTTGGTTCAGTTCCAAACCAAATTAACTATTTAATTACATATATGCTTTAGTTACAAATTAAAAAAAAAAAATTAGAACTAATGTTCTCCTGAAACTTTATAAGTTATAAATTAAAAAAAATCATGGTTCTCTAACTTTTTCATAATTCTAAATTAACACATAAAATAATCAAATTAATAGTAGAGAGAGAGAGGTAGTGAAATTAGAATTTGCTCTATGATGGTGAATGTAGTGAAATGCCTTCTTCCTTTTTCGATTTTTTCGTATGCCAACTTAAAAAATATTTAATTTTTTTTATAAACAAATAATACTCTAATTTGTAGTGAGTTGGGCACAGTAGTAAATAGTGTAACTAAGACCTTGTTTGATAATAATAAAAACTACTTAAATTAATATTAATATGTTAAGCACTTATTTGATATAAATGTGTTTAATAAATATTTATATTAGGTACTTAATTTATTTAATTAAGTTAATATTTCATTTAATTGGATAAGTAGAATTTTTTGACTTATTTCTACCACTTAATACGGTAAGTGAGAGTTGTTAATTATTTTCAGTTTATTTTACCTTTATATCCTTTTTTTAATTGCTAGAAGATTCTGTGGAATATGCATTAACATGTTCTTCATTTTTCAAACAAGGATTAATTATAAAAGCATATTTCTTTGTTTGTTTTTTTTACTTTGCAATTTTTTTCCTCTATGTAAACTTTACTCTTTTTCAATGGGTTGTATTTGTTTCCTTTAAATTAATTGAAAGGGATAAGATATAAAAATACCTCTGAACGTTTATATGCAGGAGTAATTTTAACTTTAACGTTTAAAATTGTGCAATTTTACCTCTAACATTGGTAGCCAAACGCTGATAAGTTGTGTCAATTTCAGACATTATTATGAAACACATATATTTTGTTCATTATTTTGCACCAATTACACGTAAGTTGATTCTAAGAAAAAAAATTCATATTTTTTTGATTTAATAATAGAATTGGAGATTAGTATTTTTTAAATTCGGAGAAATATTTAATTTTTTTTTCTCCAACTCGTACAAAGTACAATATAATTTTTCAATTTTTCACGTTTAATCATATGTTTGTGATCATTTACTAATGAGTAATAAAATGACGCACATGTGAAGTATAGATGACAAGATTCAGAACCGAGAAGACAATTTGATGAATAATTTTTCCAGTTGACCCAATTTGTCAATGTTAGGGGTAAAATTGTTTCTTGTCTGCAAATGTTAAGAGTAAAATTACACCATTTTAAACATTAGGGGTAAAATTTCTCCTAGATGTAAACGTTAGGGGTATTTTTGCACCTTATCCCTAATTGAAACAATTTAAAAGGATAAAATTGTCTTATTTATAGTTTTTTTCTTTTTCGTATGGTAATTATCAAACAGATTAATTATATTCAGCACTTAATTTTCAGTGTAGACCAAACGGTTTTATAATTTAATACTTTCAGCTCTTATAATATTCAACACTTAAAATTCAGTACTTAATTTTTAAGTACTTAATTTTCAGTTTTATCAAACGGCATCTAAGTCAATTAATATGCTTAATTTTGGTTTAACTATAATTTATAGTGGGTTTGGCAGTAATTAGTAGTGGGTTGGGTTTAACTAAATTATGATTAGTTCGGTTTTTTGGTTTTTTCAGTTTATATCCAAACCAAACCGAACCAAACCGAAAACTAAAATTGTAAAAAAAAATAAGAACCGAACCGAACCAAATCAAATTGCAATTTGGTTCGGGTTTTTTGGTTCGGTTTTTTGGTTTGGTTTGTTTGGTTTTCGGTTTTTGGTTCGGTTTTGCTCACCCCTAATTGTGGGAGCCAAGAAAAGTTGCCAATTTTTGGCAACCTTGTTTAATTATTTTTTAATATAAAATTTGTGATCCCTCTCCTAGAAATAATAAAATATGAAGCCTTTTATTTTTAATATTTATAATAAAATAATAATTTGTAGGATTATAATGGCAATTTTTCAAGCAACCTCTATTGCAGCATTTTTTAAGTAAAAGTTGTCAAAGATAATGTGGATGAAAGAGACAATAAAATATTATATTTTAGGATTATATATTAAGTTTTGAGACTCTTTTAGGCACTGCTCTAATACTTTTTATATGTATCAGAAACTCATCTTATTAATAAACTTGGGTTACTCTCCTCTTGGAACCAATTTTTGCTCAGCTCACTCTAAACCGATAGTTTCACTGCAAATCAAGCAGAGCATATGATTGCTAAATCAGTGGACTCTTTTGACTAGTAAAAGAGTTTGATTCAATTTCGCCTCACTTTTTTTTCTGCTTTAATAATATGGGATTGATTAGTAGAAAAAAAAGCATAATAAATCACCAACTTCCTGAACTTGTCCATAATAATAGATTGGCTCTCTGAACTTTGCAAGTGTCTCATCAGCTCCCTAAACTTGCTTATTTCGCATCATCAGCTCCCTAAACTTGTTCATAAAAATTGATTTGCTCCATGAACGTTGCAAGTGTCTCACCAACTCCCTAAACTTGCTTATTCCGTAACAACTAAATATAAAAATCATAATACTAACTCGGATTAAGGTGCAAAAATACACCTAACATTTTGGATCAAGAGTATTTTTACCCTAACGTCTAAAATTATGCAATTTTACCCCTAACATTAGTAGATAAGAGCAAATTTATAAATTTTTTGAATTTTTTTTGTCCAATTCGTACAAAAGTCAGTATTTTTTTTCACATCCCAACATATGTTTGTGATTTGTTACTGATAAAATGACGCACGTGTGAAGTGTAGATGACAAGATTCATAACCGAGAAGACAATTTCAAGAATTATTTCTCAAATTAACCCAGTTTATCAATGTTATGAGTAAAATTGCTCTTGGCTTCCAATGTTAGGGGTAAAATTGCACCATTTTAGACGTTAAAGATAAAGTTACTCCTGACCCAAGATGTTAAGGGTTTTTTGCACCTTAATCTGAGTTAGTACTATGATTTTTGTATTTAGTTGTTACAGAATAAGCAAGTTTAGTGAACTGGTGAGACACTTGCAAAGTTCAGGGAGCTAATCAATTTTTATGGACAAGTTTAGGGAGCTGGTGATACGAAATAAACAAGTTTGCAGAGCTGGTGAGATACTTGCAAAGTTCAAGGAGCCAATCTACTATTATAGACAAGTTCAGGGAGCTTGTGATGTATTACAATTAAGTCTTACATGGAAACCGGATTGAAATAAAAACTAAAGTTTCTCTTTTGAAATGCTCCTCCATACAAGCATGTTATGAGATTGTGTATTTCAGCTTTTCGGAAGAGCGTTTAGCGTTTCACTCCAAACAGTAGGAAATATAGCATTTGGTTAGGTTTATATAACCGTAGCGTTTAGCATTTTATCTGGAAACTGCGACGGTTTGGAACTTTTCATAAACAACGGTTTGTAGTTATTTGTTGTTAGAAAAAATTATGTTTCTTATTTCCACAACATATGTTTCTTTTTTAACATTATTTATATTTCTAGCACATCATAAAAAATATAAATTTTTTTTAGAAGTAACTGATATAATATCAGTGCAATAAGAAATAAAATATTTGTATTTTCTAATAATGTCTGAAATTGATTCAACTTACCAATGTTAGGGGTAAAATTGCTCTTAGCTGCCAGCATTATAGAAAAATTGTACAATTTCAGATGTTAAGAGTAAAATTGCTCCTAGTTGTAAAGGTGATTGGTGTTTTTTCACCTTATCCCTTTTATAATTTCTTTGTTGATTAATTTAAAACATGTCCATATTAGACATTTTAAATCCGAACAACAACAGTTCAATAGTATAATTTTACTGAACACTAACAATTAAACAACTAATAACAAACATGTAATAGCTTACTGTAACTGCAAATAGCTAACAGCAACCGTAACCGCTATTAGCTAACAGCTGAATCAAACAGATATATATTTTCAATTCTTGTTTAAATTCCTTATAAACTAGATTGACTATAAAATAATTTCTATATTTAATTATGAGTTAGTAGAATTCTATTTTTTTAAGGGAAAATTACAAAACTGGGTCAAATGGGAGGCTCATTTACATATTTAACTCATTTACTCATCCTACTACATATCTAGACTGATTTTGTGTGACTTTCCCAAAATACCCTCAATATTTACGCGCGTCTGTCTCCATCCCATCTGACTTCGCATATTCGACCATATGCGAAGCCTGCGAAGCTAACGTTTGGATTTACTTAATGAATTTAGTTCGCATATGCGAAACCTGCGAAGCTGAAGTTTGTTTTGCTTGATGAATTTAGTTTGCATATGCGAATGCTGGAAAATGTTTTGAAGCTAATTCGCGAAGTGGTATATAACAAAAAAATGGCAAACAACAACGGATTCTAACATTAAAATCATAACATTATCAAAATTTACAACAAGATTGCCACAATAACAACATTCAAATCATAACATTATGAAAATTTACAACAAGAATGAACTCTACTAACTAATCATTTCAAAGTGAACCTAACTAATCCGGTACCAATCTTGAAACGGATGAGTAATCTTGGTGTGCACCGTGGGACACATCCATCCCAAAAGGTCTGGATTTCCATTTCTCATCCCAGAAGGTCTGGACTTCCAGGCCTTTTGGGATGGACGTGTCCCACGGTGCACACCAAGATTACTCATCCGATTTAAAATTGGTACCGGATTAGTTAGGTTCACTTTGAAGATTGGCACCATGGGATGGACGTGTCCCATGGTGCACCCCAAGATTGACACAACCTCTTCTAACCAACCACTTTAGGAGTAAATGTGTCAATCTTGGGGGAGTTCATCCCTATACAGGAAGGAAAATCATCTCCCATGCAGCCCAGTATACCGCCTTCCAAAAAGGGATGTTACGTATTCAACCATCTGCAGAAAAAATTAATCGTGTTAGGCAGGGAAAAAGACGATTTTGGCTTCGCGAAATGAAGATTAGCGAAGCATGCGGATGTAAATGTGCAGGGAAAGAGGTGATTTTACTTCGCATATCGATGCTTTTCGCGAGGTCTGCGAGGTCTGAAACGTGACTATCTACGTCGCATATCGATGCTTTCACGAAGTCTGCGAGGTCTGAAACGTGAGGATCTATTCGCAGACTTCGCGAACTAATCGATTCGCGAGGTAGATCCATACGTTTCAGACTCTTTCTCTTCGCAGATCTTCGCAAAATCATCGATTCACGAAGTAGATCGTCACTTTCCATGCTCGTTCTCTTCGCAAAGCTTCACGAAACCATCGATTGTGAAGTCAATTCATGAAAAAACGCAGAAAAAAAACAGATACTTATATTTTTCGCCCCTTTCACCCCCAAAAGCGACAATAACAATATGATAACATGGGAAGAACGAAGGAAATAATGTAGAAAAACCATTTCTTTGATGGTAACAAGAAGAAAGAAACCATGCAACGAACAAAAAGATGAAAAACCATGGCTTCGTTTTCTAGGGTTGGGAAATTGCAGAATCAAGAGATGAAGAGAGGAAAAAGAGAAATTCATTGTGATTTTGACTAAATGGTGCAGATTTCGTGCAATTTAAAGGAAGAAATGAAGATCAAAAGTCTTGAAATCATTAATGCAGGAGTAACTTTTCGCATAACCAAAGAGATATGGGGAGCGGCGGTTCGCAAGTGGTGGAAGTGGGAAGTTAGGGGTATTTTGGGAAAGTCACACAAAATCAGTCTAGATATGTAATAGGATGAGTAAATGGGTTAAATATGTAAATGGACCTCCCATTTGACCCAGTTTTGTAATTTTCTCTTTTTTTAATCAATTTCAGAATTAAGTCCTAATTGAAAAGGGGCAGAAATGAAAATTATTTTTTTTTTTTTTCAAAAAAATATCATGGTGCATGAAGGAACTTATGATAACAGATTCTATATTTTGTCTCAATTAATCAATAAGAAGTTACATTCAAGTTTTTCGATTTAACACTTCATTATCAGCCCAATTTACAGTAGGTTCAGCCCAGATTAGACCAAATTGAAAGAAAACTTACTCCTAAACATAGTCCAATATGTATAATTAATATATTTATATTAAAAAAAATGGTAAAGGCTATAATTACTTTGTTGTTAAAAAGTAAGTCTTACTTTGTGTGTTTTCACCAATGGTTTAATTTTCTAATCCATCATCCAATGGTGAAAACACACCAAGTAATGATACTTTGTTAAAAACAAAGTAACCATAGAAAACACCTAAAAAAATTATAAACAATAAATATGCAACCAACTAACATTTATTTATTTATTAAAAAACATTAAATTATTTAATTCAACCAAATTTTAACAAAACCACCTGTTTCTTTTAATTAACCTTTGAATAGAATTTTGAAATTGGAAATGTTGATTACATGTGTTTGATGGGTTTGAGTTTGGTTGGATTCTTCAAAACTTATTTCAAAACTTAATCCAGCCTAAATGTTGTTATTGGTTCTAATTCCAACCTAAAATTTGACAACACAATTATATAAAGGGTAAATTTCAAAAAAAACTCATGTGGTTTGATGTTGTTCCAAAAAAACCCTTGTGGTTTGTTATTACAAAAAAAAAGGACTATGGTTTGCGCCGTTACCCGAAAAACGAAAATGAGCTTAACACCGTTAATTTGCTGACATGGCACAAGGGTAAAACGGGAAAATCAAATTTTTTTTTTTATTTTTTTTATTTTTTTCTCTCTTCTCTCTCCTCCTTCTTCTTCTCTCTCCTCCCTCTTCTTCTTCCTTCTCCTTCATCATCTCTTCTCTCCTCCTCCTTCTTCTTCTTCCTTCTTCTTCTTCTTTTTTCTTGTTCTTTTTCCCCTCTCTCTCTCTTCTTCTTTTTTTCTTCATCTTTTTTTCTTTTTTTTTTAATTTCCAGAATTCTGGAATTTTCCAGAATTCCGGAAAATTCCAGAATTCTGGAAAATTCCAGATTTCTGGAATCCAGCCCTTATAGACACCACCAAAACCTCCCCTACCTAGCTCCCTATCCCTTCTAAAATTAGATGTTGCAGTTCTCAATTCTGCAAAAGTGAAGGCTTTGAACTTTGAATCAAAATCTCCAACCTTCCATGAACACAATCATTTCCCCAATAGTAAAAAAACAGATGAAGAGGTGAGATTCAAATTGCTCATTCTCAAATTAAAATAAAGGAGAAAGGAGTGATTGTAAAATTACCATCGATGAGATTGGCGACGCTACTCGGAACAAGGTCAGGGTCTGGGATGGGCTCGGCCGGTGGCGGCGGCTATGGTGGTTCAGGAGATTGAGGATTGGATTTGGTGGCAAAGACTAATTCTGGATATGAATTGTACAAAAATGATTTTCAGAAATCTGGAAATTTTCCAGAAATCTGGAAAATTTCCAGATTTCTGGAAAATTCTAGATTTCTTCGAGTGGTGGAATTTTTTTTTTTAAAAAGAATAGAAAAAAAGAAGAAGAAGAAGGAGGAAGAAGAAAAAGGAAGAAGAAGAGGAGAGAAGGAAGAAGGAAGAAGGAGGAGGAGAGAAGGAAGAAGAAGAAGGGAGAAGGAAGAAGGAAGAAGATGAAGGAGGAGAGAGAAGAAGAAGGAGGAGAGAGAAGAGGGAAAAAAATAAAAAAAAATTCGAATTTCCTGTTTTACCCTTATGCCACGTCAGCAAATTAACGGTGTTAAACCCATTTCCGTTTTTCGGGTAACGACGCAAACCACAGTCCTTTTTTTTTGTAATAACAAACCACAAGGGGTTTTTTTGGAACAACATCAAACCACAGAGGTTTTTTTTGGAATTTACCCTTATATAAATACTTCTCCACCCTTGATATTTTTCACAACTCTAATCATGTAATTAAGAGATACATTATGAAGTTCATGAGTTTCTTCTTGATATTTTTCGCATCTTTATTCAGTCTCGTACATTGTGATGACTACGATTACTTATTTTTGGTATTGCAATAGACACCAAGTTTTTGCACGATGCAACCAAACAAATCTCACCTTGTACTACACCGATTCATGATTATATGTTTACCATACATGGAGTTTGGCTTATAAAAAACAATCAAATTCATGTAATAGACTGTTTTGACCAAGCAGAAGATTTTGCGTTCGATAAAGTATGTTTTCTTTATAACTACTCTTTTTTATTTCGAATTTCAAATATAGTTCGGTTTACTAAAAACTAATATTTTCTTTTTCAGGTAAGACATATTGCAGCCGATTTAGATTTTTATTGGCCTGACTTAAGAAATAGTATGACTGATACGAATTTTTGGAAAATACAGTAGGACAGACATGGAAGATGCACTGGATGGGGCGTTAAGCAGTATTTTGAAACTGCTTTAGCACGTACAAGAGAACTTGATGTCTTTAATATTCTCAAAGGTGGCGGAATTCTTAGAGGACGTTTTTACTCATTAGGTAAGATTGAACATACAATCGAGCAATCTGGTCATGGAGACGTAAAGGTTATGTGCAATAGGAATATGAAGAATCAAAGCTTTCAGTTATTAGAACTGAGATTTTTTTTAGATAAGACGAGAAATTTTATGAAATGTATACTGGGAGCACCCTACTCTGCAACTTGCATTATGACCATAATCAACAGTGAATCACACGTATTATGTTTCCATATGCAAATTGAAAATGTATTAGGAGAATCTTGAAGTAAAATGTATTAAAATAATAAAGGTTTAAATTTAAATTTAATTAATATAATCTATCTGTGTGTGTATATATATATATATATATATATATATATATATATATATATATATATATATATATATTATCTTAATGGAGGGGACGAAATCCCGGAGCACAACAAAAAACAAGCTAAGTGATACTAGTCATCCTAGGAAGACAAGTACCACAAATATCAAAAAATAAGATATCCAGGATGCCTGCAGGGGGCACCTCACACTCGTAAAGACCCAGGGGTAAACTTCCTGCGTAATTCGTCATCCAGTCCGCGGCACAGTTACCTTCGCGGAGAACATGAATCAACCTAACCTCTTCCCAATCCTGTCTTAACAATCCTTACCATTCTTCACCAAATCCACAACCACAAGCGAGTCCATTTCGAATACAACTCTACGGAAATGTCTACCCCAAGCAAACTTCAACCCGAAGTACAGACCCTGTATATATTTTTAAATATATAAGTTGAATGCAAAAATTGATTTTATAAATTAATACTAGTTAATTTAATTAAAAAAATGAATTATATATATATATATATATTTGTAAAATATGTAGTTTTTTAGTGAAACATAAATTGATTTTTTTATAGAATTAAAAAAAACTCTAATTGATGAATAAAGGAAAAGGGAAAATAATAATGTCATGTAAGTAGTTTAAATGAGGAGAGATTTATGTAATTATTCTTGGGATTGATATAAATAGTAGTCCCTTGATGGAACTTTAAGGCCTTGATTGGATGGGAGGTTTGGAAGGGTTAGTAAGGGAAGGGTTTAGGAAGGTTTGTAGAAACCCTTGTTTGGAGAAAATAAATTTAGGAGGGTAAGGATTTGGAAGGGTTTGGCAAGGGTTTGGAAGTGTTTGATTTTTTAACTTTTGTTTCAATTATCAAACCCACCGATTTGGAGGGTTACAATTTTTATTTCTATTATTATCCTTATTAAAATGATCTAATACCAAACCAAACCACTATTTATTATTTGTTCGAACTCCATCGCAGGTCACTTCCTCCTCCCGATTTCTCATCGCATGAACTCCATCACAGGTCAGTTTTCTTCTATTTTTTGTGCTTTCTCTCTTCCTCAATGGTTGCTATGTACTTGGGTTAGGTTAATTTCTGGTTATATTGGTTGATGGGCTTCCGATTGAATGGTTGCTATGTACTTGGATTAGGTTAATTTCTGGTTATATTGGTTGATGGGTTTCCGATTGAAGTTTTTTGGGATGTTCATAATTGGTTGTTTGGTAATGCTATGGGCACTGCTGTTTTCATCTTCCAAACTTGCCTATTTGCTGAGAAATTATGGAACACTCACTCTGTTTTTTTATCTCTCTGTATTGAATTGGTCTTACTCTCACTGCTGTTTTTCGTAACCTTACCATCATTTGCTTTATCTCTTTTTTTCTTTTGTGAAATTTCAGCATAAAGACATATTGAAAAGTGCATAAGCTAATTTGCTAATTGATTACTCAGTGAGTGCGGATTGGTACACCTTCCATATGTCGTTTTGAATTTGGTGGCAAAATCATGGAGTTTAAATTGAGTTTTGATCAATTCAAAAGCTATGGTGGCTGATATGGTTGAATATTGAGAGCAATACAGCTAAGCATTTTGTTGTTGTTTTGAATTTTGGTTGCATAGCTTGAATAAACAAATGACAATAATCATAATATAAAATAGAATAAGATTCAGAACCATGGAGGATGATATGATTGTATTGAATTACTCAAAGATAGATGGTTTGTTTTGTCTTGAGCAGGACATTTTAGTCCTTTTATAATATTTCATTCCCTTGCAAACCCTTCATTCCAAATAAGGGAAATGTACAAACCTTTATAAACCCTTACCATCCAACCAAACAAGGGTAAGGTTAGTGCTCCCCTTCCCCTTCCTTCCCCTTCCTCTCCCTTCCCTTCCCTTCCTTTATTTACCCTCACAAACCTTCCATCCAATCAAAGTCTAAAAGTTAGCTTTTCCGAAATTCTTTCGGCAGAAAAAGTAGTTTCTCTACCTTTGTTTGCTGTTTGTTTTACTAAATATAGGAGTGGAAAGACAGAAAAGACCATAGAATAGCAATAGGTAGAAGCCTGGAAAAGAGTGAAAGTAATTGCAAAGACATAAAACAAAGTAAACTAATTATATATATGTGAGTTAATTTATGTTAGTAGATTATTTGTCTCAAATGATAGAAATATCATGTTTAGAAGGCACATCCAAATCTAACAACACTTATGATAAGTAGACTAATTAATAATATATTCATCACATATTTTTTAGCTAAATGGAATTAAAAAATTAATTAAACTCTTTGAATTTTAAAAAATTGTAGATTCTTTTTTCTTTTGTTTGCAACTAATATTGGATACTAATTGGATTATGCTCTACTCTTTTCTGGTGCTATTTGGTTATTTGTGATGATTACAAAATGGTGATTGAATAACATTTTCTATACAGATGCGTCGTGTTTGGATTTTGAAACAAAGTTGGGATTTATGTGGGTTTGAGTCCAACCAGACAAATGTTAAATATAATGTCTAGCCCAACTCATGAAGGTTGGTTAGATGAACAAGTTTAGGAATAACTAACAGAGCTTATGGTTTACAAAAGTAAACTTTAATTGCTATTTTGTCAAATTATAAAGAAATAATTGCAACACAAGTCAGAGAAGTAATTGGACGCTCAAACCGTAGGAAATATAGCGTTTGGTTAGGTTTATATAACCCCAACATTTAATGTTTTTTTATGATACTGCAGTGTCTTGGAGCTTTTCACGAAAAGCTCTTTTTTAGAGCTTTTCATGAACAGCCGTTTGTAGTTATTAATTATTGACAAATTATCCTTCTTATTTTATAATTTTTTTTGTTGATTAATTTTTTTTTTAATCAAAGAATAACTTTATTATTGAATATATGAAGAAAGAATAATCGGGAGGACCGGAGGGGGGCTAACCCACCCTCCACGAACAGACTTCGAGACTACAGCCCTTGCTAAACTATGAGTTGGTCGTTTAACAAAAGAAATAGAAACATTAACTAATGCTCTTAGTAAAGAAATGCAATCTGATATAACATCACACAAATAAGATAAATTAACTGCTAAATTGTTGATTGCCAGAACTACCGATAGGCAATCTGACCTGACTTCCACGTTCTCCATTGCTTCGGCCTTCAACCATGAGAGGGCTTCCTTGATCGCGACGGCTTCTGCAATTATAGGTTCATAAAACCCCTCCAACGCTCCATGTGTCGCGTATACACAGTAGCCCTCCGAATTCCTGATAATAAACCCGAAAGAGCAGTATCCGTCCTCCGAGAAGACCCCTGCATCGACATTACAGGCAAGCTTACCGACTTCGGGACGACACCACGCTGCAGTTGGCTGAGTAACTCGTGACTGATTTTGTGCTGTTAGCAGAGCATGGACACACCTCCACCCATCTCTAACTTGTATGCTCGATTCAACCACTCTCTCAGCCTCTTCATAAACGCCTATCCACACAGCTTTGTTCCTGTTTTGCCACAGTGACCACAACACACCTAGCATATTAGTTACCATGCCGATTTCGTTCCTGTCCAGGAAGTTAATTAGCCATTCGACACAGGACTCAACCAACTCCATTCTGTCATCCCCAAAGAACCTTTGTCACGTATTCTTAGGAACGACACATTCAATAAACGTGCGATGTTCAGTCTCACTAGGTAATTTGCAGATTGGACATAAATTTGTGAGGTTGTTGTGTCTCCATTCTAGATTTGTCATTGTAGGGAGACAGCGGGCTAATAGTCTCCAAAGGAAGTTCTTCAACTTCGGTGCTGCTTGTATCAACCAAACTCTGTTCCAATTTATGTTGTTTAGCTGTTGGGCCGCGTCGAACTCCTCCATCGATAAACGATAGGCACTACGGACCAAAAAGCTCCATGTCCTCTCTTTTCTCCAAAGCCAACCATTCGCTTGTGTCATTACACGTTTGGGGATTGCACGTATCAGGCACTGCTCTCGCTCTAAAAAAAGCCTTTCGAGCTCCTCATTCTTCCAACTTCCGTCATCTTGCAAAAGGGTCCTCACCGTTCCGTCTCTCTATGTGACAGCTGCTTGCCTAGTCGGGAAGAGGTTATTTTCATTAAGTAGCCATGGGTCTCTCCATATGTCTGTATTGAGCCTATTTCTAATTTTCCTCCGAAGCCCTTTAACAAGGAGCTCCCGCCCGTAAAGAATGCTCCGACATACATATGATGGGTTATGCCCCGCTGCAGCAGATAAAAAAGAGTTGTCTGGAAAATACCGCTCCTTCAGAATCCGAGCTACAAAGGAGTTGGGATACTGTAAACGCCTCTAACCCTGCTTTGTCAGAAGGGCACAATTGAAATTTCTATGGTCTCTAAAGCCCATCCCCCCTATGCCTTAGATTGACACAAGCGTTTCCAACTGATCCAAAAAAATACCCCTTCTCGTCTTATCTGAACTCTTCCACCAAAACCGGATGAGTAGACTTGTAATATCTGCACAGAACTGACCATGCATGCGAAATAAGCTCATAATAAAAGTTGGCATCGATTGCAAAACTGATTCGATAAGCACTTTTTTCCCGACCCGAGAGAGGAACTTTTCCTTCCAATTATGAATGTGCTGTCTAATCCGGTCCTTTAAATAGCCGAAGGTGATTGATTTACTTCTACCGACCTCAATTGGAGATCCCAAGTACAATCCATGGTCTGTAACCTCCCTCACTCCCAATACTTCCATCACCTACTCGCGATTGAAAGGTGTGGTGTTCTTACTGAAACATATTATAGACTTCTCAAAATTAACCTTCTGTCCTGAAGCTAACTCATAAACTTTCAAACATGATTGGATATTGGTCGCCTCCATATGGTTAGCCCTGGAAAATAGGAAGCAATCGTTAGCGAAAAAGAGGTGTGTTAGTTGAGGGGCTGTTCTTGCTATCTAGCAACCATGAATTCTTCCGGCTCTTTCCTGGGAGGATAAGAGGCATGATAGGCCCTCAACACAGATTAGGAAAAGAAATAGGGAGAGAGGATCTCCCTGCCTCAAGCCCCTTGTAGGTGTAATTGGACCAATTTCATTGCCTCTATGCATTATAGAATATTTTACTAAAGTAACCCCTCATCATCAGTAGTTTCACCCATTCTTCAGGGAAACCCAAAGCTTGAATCATTACTCACAGGAAGTCCCACTCTACTCTATCATAAGCTTTGCACATATCAAGTCTTAGAGCAGCTAACCCATGTCTGACGTGTCTTAGACCTTTCTGCGTGTGAATCGCTTCACAACCCAAATTATTCTTGAATAAGGAATAAGGGAAAATAAATAGAAATAATGGCAAACCATTATTCCTTCTAAAAGAGATATTTATGCATGATTAATGTGGAATTAATGATAATTAATGCAGGGGCGAATATGCAAATAATGAGGAAAAGGAAGGAGTCTCTAGCATTATGCCACGCCACGTGGACCATGGCGAGATACGCCATAACGAGATACGCCCGATAAGAGCGAGTGGCGGAGACCCGCCATAGCTCTCAAGGAGAGCGTACATATGCCTTGACGGATCAAAGAATATTATCCCAAGGACCAAAAGGGATATTCACTTTGAGAACGCCGCAAGGAGAACCGGATGGCGGATCTCCATGGTTCAGCTCAGTGAGATCCGCTGGTGAACCTATGAGGCGAATCTCCTCTTTCACCTGATTCATCACAGTAACGGCTAACCGCCGACTCGGCCATAAAGACCATTAATGAGCTATCAATTAGCTAACCGCCAGCTTAAAGGTAACCAGTAACCGCCAGCTTAAAGGTAACCAGTAACCGCCATTAATGGAACATTAATGGAGACCTTCTAGTTGCTGAAGGTTACGACTTCCTAGCTATATATAGCCTACATCCCTAGGCTATCAAGGTACACTTTTACTTACCCTTTGTCAATTCAGTTTTCTCTCTTGATCTTCCTTACTGACTTTGGCATCGGAGTGTCCCCGGCCGATCCCAACGGCGCCTCACAGGGAAGTGATCCGATCAAGGATTTTTCCCCGAGTTATCAATTGGTGCGGTGAACGTGGATCTCTAACAAACAGAAGATCACAAAATCTTGATTGTATAGAGTTTCACAAAGAACAAAACAATGGAGTCAACAGAATAGAAATCACAATCTCAAACTTTGGCTCAATCAATACAACAAATCTATCCAAAGATACAGTTCTCCATATATTGGTGGGAAAGAGTTTTCTACATTAAATCTGGAATTTTATGATGAAAAAGATAAGTTTCCTCCCCTTTCTTATTCCATTTTTAATTAAAGAAAATTGAGATCTCTCACTCTTATAAAGTGCTATGAATATCATTACATGTTATTATGATAAATCTAATAAACTGTGAAAGATGAAGTCATAAACACAAATCTTTCATTAAATCTTGCATGCTTACTATGCCCTCATATTTTTATGCATGACAAGTGTAATATGATATTATCATTGAATTAGTACAAACGCATGTATAAGACCCGTAATCTTGGGATTTACAAAAAAAATCATCCATTCAATGTGATTTTGTCATTTGATATTAAAATATCATAAAAGGGCTCATGTAATTACAAATGATTTAGATCTAATCGGTCTTTTGGATGAACATGCATATAACTATTAGAAGAAATTACAAAAAAATCATATTTGGTTTTTCTTGTACAATTCATCATCTATGTATGGCTTTTCTCATATATAGTACTTTTAATATCAGAAATTCATATTTTTGAATATTGTTTTGTCAAACAGTTATTTCATTCCCTTTTTTACAAGGATGTGTCTATTCATATAAAAACTATTTATTTGACATTGTTAGAATTTCTGTTACCAACACAAGAGACTTGAAAATATTGAGTCTATTTGTAATTATTCTGTAATTGTCCCTAACTATTAAGGCCATTATGGGCTGATGAATTACCAAATTGGATAAACAAAACTTTCATGTCCTGAGCTAACTACAAAATAGTGCAAGTGTCGGTTTCGGATCGGAACATTAATTTATGCAAAATTCTTAGGATATACATGAGAATTCCTTAAAGATTGGAGGATTGTATGTGAAGGTAGGTGAGAGTGGATTTCGAGTAATTTTTCTTACACTCCAAATTGGAGGAGAATCATGGTACATGTATTTTTCTTCCAAAATTACCCTTTCTCTTTTATTTTATTCGTACAAATGAAATGGTATAAGAGTAATTTTATATATAACTATATTATTAAATCATCACTTACCTTTCTTTAATTACACCTCATTCAAATGAGGCTTTAATGATCTCTGAATGCCATTAATGTATGGATGCACAATATTAATTGCAAGTAAATAGCAACTATGTAAGATATCTTACCCAATATAGAATGTCATAACTTTTATGACGTTTAAAATAAATATGCTATATTGGATATTAATGCGCATTGAAATACAAAAGGACATTATTCTTAAACCATTCTCATTATGGTTATTTATTAAGAATTCATTATGATATTCATGTGCAGTAGCAATCTTTATGGTTATGACCGTTATACGTGATATTATTATTAAAACAAGCACGATTAAAATTCTATTATGAATTTGTTTGACATATAATATTTACTCGGTTTTATCCTTTGACTAAGTTCATTCTAGAGTCAGGGACCAACGCGAAGGAATTATTAAGTTGATTCCAAGATGAATTAAAAATTCCATAAAGAGACATTGCATCATACATGATATTTGCCAACAAGGTAAATGCAAACATTCTTTTGCTATGAAGTATGTTCCATGGATCACGCCATTGATCCCCCAAGGTAAGTGAATATAGCTTTTATGACTTACCACAATCTTTTAATAATGGACATAGCATGCCCCACTTCTGGAGTTCTTTCAGTGCTAACCCATAGGTACAAGGGAGTTGCTAATACTACAACCAGTGCAAACACTGATATGAAAAATAAAGCTCAATCCAAAGAAGTGTATATGCAGAGTCACTTCAGAAAAATTCCTTGACTATGTCATTGGCCAAAAAGGAGTTAGAGCAAATCCAGATAAAAAAAAAAACCTTGCGAGGAAAAAGGTGAAAAGAGTGCCTAAATAAAAGCCATGCGAGGAAAAAGGTGAAAAGAGCGCCTAAATGAAAACCCCACAATGGGTGAGAAAGATCCAGAGGTTGAACGGGCGGATCATCATACTAGAAAGATTGTCAACAAGCATATCAAGGTATAAAACAATTCCTAGCAGAACCACCCTTGATGAGCAGACCAATCTGAAGGGGAGACCTGCATTTGTATCAATCTGTCATGGATAAAGATATGTGCACCGTGGTTATTTAAGAAGAAGAAGGTCAGTAGTTCTCCATCTATTATGTTAGCAAAATGTTGAAGGATGCGGAGACAAGATATCAGAAGTTAGATAAAATGGCTCCCATGGTTGTGACAACATCCATCCGCGTTAAACCATATCTCCAAGCATAACCTCAACATGATCGAGATCAAGATCAAGAACCGGCTTCACCATCATGATTCAACATTGAACACATGAATGATGAGATTGAAAGGTGAGTGCATACCGCTCTATATAGACAAGAGAACAATGCAGAAAGGTACGCCATCAAGTTAACATGAATTCGCCATTCACAGCACGGATCCTAGGGTACGAAGCGGACAGAATGTTTAAAGCTTCCAACTTGCCACAATATAAAAGAAAAGATTCAATATAAGCGGGACATTACATATCCCGAACCCAAAGGAGGGGAGCATGTAACCGTTGGAAGAAACGCCAAAGCGTACTACAGGTTGGCCACCACATTGGTTGGCCACCACACTGAAGCTTGCTGGGAGCTGGAAAACTAGATAGCTTTGTCCAGAATAACAAATAACAAGATGACAAGCAGAAGACAGATCCCAAAAATAAATTCAAAAGTGTCATTAATGTCATAGCAGATGGAACAGTGTATCAGCCACACGTGGAAAAAGCAAAAATATCCGCTCTGGATAAAACATCCCTCCATTGCTCCTTTTGCAGAAACAGGTCCGGTAATCTCTCCACATGCAGATGCATTGGTAGTAACAATGGCGATTCAAGGATGGGAGATAAAATAAAGCAAGTAAAGACACGGGCAGTTCTCGCAATGTCATCACCAAAGGTGCATTCGCCAAACTAAAGGTTGATCCGATCCAAATAGAAACAACCATTGTTGACATCATTGGAGTGATGGGTCACACTATCCAGACCAAGGGCCAGAGGTTGCAGCCCTAATTTCCATCCGTCGTCTGACAATGTACATTCCCACCAGTAAAGGAGGAGTAATGATTAGCGGGAACCAAAAGGTGGCTAAAGAGACTTATACTCGACGTCACTATCAATCCACCCACAATCCAAAGAGGACGAAGGTGAGAAATATTAACTTGTCACTACAACTTTGGGCGACACAGAAACACTCCTTATTGCTGATGGAAAGCGAGTGCGGATTGCCAAAGGATTAAAACCTGAGATCAAGGAGGATGTTACGAAAGTTCTCATTGAGTCTGAAAGCCTATTTGCATAGGAGAATGAGATCCCCACAGGAGTAAGCCTAGATGTGATTACTCATAAGTTAAACATCATTGAGGATGCGGTTCCAGTTGCTCAGAAAAGACGGAACCATAGGCCTAAAAATCAGTATTTTTACATATTCTTATATGTGCATTAAACTGTTATAGTAT
This sequence comes from Euphorbia lathyris, assembly GCF_963576675.1. Taxonomy (NCBI): domain Eukaryota; kingdom Viridiplantae; phylum Streptophyta; class Magnoliopsida; order Malpighiales; family Euphorbiaceae; genus Euphorbia; species Euphorbia lathyris. The sequence continues at coordinate 47,891,185 of NC_088911.1, read as the reverse complement.
CCTATATTTTATAATTTATTCTTTCTCGCCATACTTCTTATATTCATTTGCCTAGCTTTTATTCTTGATATACGCCCAGTGGCTGGCGAATGAAAAGTTCCACAGACGGATCAATTACCTCAAAGATAGGACAATTGATCCCCATCACGGGCGGATCCCCTTTCCACAAAGATAAGAAGCACAGACCCTCAGGAACTTTCAAATGAGCTCAACTCTCTCCTCAAAGACAGGAAAAGGATTGACCACCATCAAAAGCGGGTTAAAATCGTCTCAAACATGAGATCATTACACCCTCAACTTTCTCCTCAAAGATAGGAGAACACTCTCATGGGCGAATCCATCTTTAGATGATCACCATTCGAGAAAGAGTTAAAACATTCCTTGGACGCAAGGACTTTACACTCTCTCACTCCCTTCCCAAAGAAGGGTTCATAAGTCCTACGGGCGGATCGCTTCACCTCAAAGATAGGTAGCAAGTTGATCCCCTAGGCAGCTTTACTTCCTCTAGAAGGAATAGAACAGCTTCAAACCTTCACAAAGGTTCACACATTGGGGTACGGCTGGCCACCTACCCTAAACAATCAGAGAAATCCTAAACCAGATTCTAGAAAATTACTTGCTAAAAGATATAATGCATTAGTAAAAATAGTTCTGGAAAGCAAAGGGTTCATCCAACTAATGAAGCCTCGTCTTCATCTGCAAATAATGAAGCCTCGTCTTCATCTCCAAATAATGAAGCCTCGTCTTCACCCAAATAATGAAGCCTCGTCTTCATCTAAATAATGAAGCCTCATCTTCATCTCCAAGTAATGAAGCTCCGTCTTCATCTCCAAGTAATGAAGCCTCGTCTTCATCTCCAAGTAATGAAGCCTCGTCTTCATCTCCAAGTAATGAAGCCTCGTCTTCATCTCCAAACAATGAAGCCTCGTCTTCATCAAATTAATGAAGCCTCGTCTTCTTTCAATTCATGAAGCCTCGTCTTCATCCAATCAATGAAGCCTCGTCTTCATCCAATTCATGAAGCCTCGTCTTCATCCAATCAATGAAGCCTCGTCTTCATTCAATTAATGAAATCTCGTCTTTATCCAAACAATGAAGTCTCGTTTTCATCAAATTAATGAATCCGCATCTTCATCATAGAAATAACAAAGTCTCGCCTCCACAAAATGCACAAAAGTCCCTAAATGGCTGATCATTCTTACTGATCCCTAAGTGCGGGTCATTCTCCTCAATATGGCAGAACTGAACAAAAGAAGTCCCTAAGGCGAATCATAATCCTATGTCGTAGGAACAAATGGTCCCATAAAGGCGGGTTATTCCCTTTCTAAAGGAAATATAACTCTCAAGAAGCCCCTAGAGGCTAACAATGGATACGGTTGGCCACCTATCCACGAAGAAGCAAAATCCCCTAAAAGCGTATCATATCCATATATGATCCCACATAGGGCGGATCTTGTTCATAAGATCCCGCATAAGGAAGCCCCAAAAGGCGCATCATTTCCATATATGATCCCCCATCTAGGGCGGGTCCACTTTCCTCCAAGATAGAAAAATAAAACACCATTTAGACAGCCCTAAAGAGCTTTTTATACCTTTAGGGGGGGCTTCTGATAACAACCCAAATTATTCTTGAATAAGGAATAAGGGAAAATAAATAGAAATAATGGCAAACCATTATTCCTTCTAAAAGAGATATTTATGCATGATTAATGTGGAATTAATGATAATTAATGCAGGGGCGAATATGCAAATAATGAGGAAAAGGAAGGAGTCTCTAGCATTATGCCACGCCACGTGGACCATGGCGAGATACGCCATAACGAGATACGCCCGATAAGAGCGAGTGGCGGAGACCCGCCATAGCTCTCAAGGAGAGCGTACATACGCCTTGACGGATCAAAGAATATTATCCCAAGGACCAAAAGGGATATTCACTTTGAGAACGCCGCAAGGAGAACCGGATGGCGGATCTCCATGGTTCAGCTCAGTGAGATCCGCTGGTGAACCTATGAGGCGAATCTCCTCTTTCACCTGATTCATCACAGTAACGGCTAACCGCCGACTCGGCCATAAAGACCATTAATGAGCTATCAATTAGCTAACCGCCAGCTTAAAGGTAACCAGTAACTGCCAGCTTAAAGGTAACCAGTAACCGCCAGCTTAAAGGTAACCAGTAACCGCCATTAATGGAACATTAATGGAGACCTTCTAGTTGCTGAAGGTTACGACTTCTTAGCTATATATAGCCTACATCCCTAGGCTATCAAGGTACACTTTTACTTACCCTTTGTCAATTCAGTTTGCTCTCTTGATCTTCCTTACTGACTTTGGCATCGGAGTGTCCCCGGCCGATCCCAACGGCGCCTCACAGGGAAGTGATCCGATCAAGGATTTTTCCCCGAGTTATCAGAGTACTATCAAGGTATTGTTCAAGTCCGAGGGAATACTATAACTACTCAGAATTGACAAACAGGCTATGATCACATCTCTACCAATTACGTTCTAGAACCGCTGGTAAAAGGCAGGGTTGAAACCATCAGGTCCCGAACTCTTCCCTAGATGCATGGCAAAACAGACAGATCGCACCTCCTCCTCGCTAAACGGTTGAAGAAACAGAGCCCAGACCTACTCAGTAATTCTAGAAGTTACCCTAGAGATGACTTCCTCCATCTAACTACCTTCTCTTGTATAAATCTGTTGAAAATATTCCGCAAGGAGCATTTCCAAGCCCTCGCCTCGCCTCTGCCACTGACCCTCCGAATCTCTAAGCACTGTTACTGAATTATTCCTTCTCCTCGCTGAAGCCTGAGTATGAAAATAAATCGTGTTACTATCCCCATCCCACAGCCATAGGAGCTTGGCTCGTTGTTTTCAGAACTCTGCTTGATGGTGTAATGTAAGATTGTATTTGTCCACCATTGCCTACATGTTTACGTTGTAATCATCCACTTTCCCGTGGAGATCGTTCATTCTGGCTCTCAGGCTAGCCAATGCTTTGCTAAAGTTCATGTCTAACTATTTGCTCTAATCTCCCAGTGTTGTTGTAACCCTTTGTATTTTACACGCAATACTTTCGCTGCCTCCTGCCCTCCATGCCTGCTGAACCACTTCACTACAACTATCTTCCGTTAGCCAAAAGTTTTCAAACCTGAACCGCCTGATGCTGCCGCTTCTGAACCACGTTTTGAATTCTAATAACAAAGCTGAATCATCTGACGCAGTAGCTGTCAAGTTACACAGAATTGCATTTTGAAATTGTGTTCGCCATCTTAGATTAACCAGTGCTCTGTCAAGCCGCTCCTCAATCCATCTCACTGAACCTCTACTATCTTCCCATGTGAATTGATGCCCTCTCATGTTCAAGCTGAATAACTCGCACTCATCAATGGCTATCTGAAATCCCTCTAGTAGCCAATGTGGATGTCTATTACCGCCGCTCTTCTCGGCATGACTCAACATATCGTTGAAATCTCTAATATAGCACCATTCCTCCTCCCTCCTACCACTTAATGAGCGAAGTAAATCGCAAGAATCCCTCCTTCTACTCCTCTCCGAAAAGCCATAAAAACCCGTTAATCTTCATGGTTCAATTAGATGTATGGATATTTTAGCATCAATATGATTAGAAAAAGCAGAGAGAATAGTAACATTTGCCTCGGTTTTCCAGAACAGCGCAAGTCCTCCTCCGTGCCCCTGCCGATCAACCACTTCCTGACCTTCAAACCCCAAACTCAAACCAATTCTCCTTACTTTCTCATGTGTCGCCATAGTTTCCATAAGGAAGAGAAACACTGGCTTATAAGACCAAACTAAGTCCCGTAGGACATTAACGATGGTTGGCCAAGCTTCGACAGTTCTAGCTTAGTACACTCATGGCCCCTAGCGGGCCTGGTTTCCAAGTCCTTCTCCTCCTCCGTTTTTTTACTGTTCGGAACAGTTAGGTGATGATATCTTGATATGTTATATGGTTCTCTATCTCTTTGGATCCAAAATCATGCCTTCATCCATAATGTTATAAGTGTTTCACACAAGGTGTCCCAGAGTGCTTAATGTTGGTTATGTCTTGCAATACTGTGCTTTCTGATGGGTCTCTAAGCCATTCTTTGCCTGCTTGCATTCCTGCTCGTCTGATTGTTGCACGAAGACTGCTATCATATTTCCTGTCTGCTGGAACCTCTCTGGAATAAAAAAGATGGGGCAAAACTTGTCCGAGTGGCCTAGAACTCCACAAAAGAAACAGAATTAGGGAAGCCTTTCATAGCGAAAAGCCACCCATATCCAGTTTCTGTCACTTCTTTTCAGTTTTTGTCCTTTCTATAAAGGCTTCCTCATATCTATCGTCACTTTTATACGCAAAAAACTATACATGAGGCCAGTGAAGTTCTTCGGATCAGCTTCGAGGAACCTCCATATGCGATCGCCAATCGCTTTGCACGTTGCTTCTGTCTGAAAATCGATTGGAAGATCGGAAATCTGAACCCAAATTATCAACTCGGTTAGCTTGATTATGGCCACTTGCTCTGTTTCCAGCAGTTGTCGGACTATCAGGGGGTTTTGGTTGAAGGTCCATGGCCCGTCGTTGAGAACTCGATGCATATCCAACTCGTGGTAAAAACAAAACAGAAATCTCCCCTCTATTTCCATCTTAGTGATCGTAACTCCTTTTACAGGACGCCAGATTGCTGCTAACGTATTCTTCATGGACTCAAAGTGGGTGGCTTTGGAGATTAGGAATTGGCCGATGATGAAGAATGTAGGGTTTTTTTGTAGGGGGCATCGCCGCTACGGGAAGAACTAGGCCCTTAGAATCGTCGTCTTCTATACACAGCTGAGCGAAAGCCACCGCTAAGCCCTTCCCCTTGTTCATCCTGCCGTGAGTTTACCGAAGACGGCGACCGATTGGGATAGTGGTTGTTCAGGAAAATAAGAATTGTACTTTACCCAGAACTGTTCAAGAGAACAGACGCAGGCACTCCAACAGGGAGAGACTTCGTAAAACATGTATATATTATGCATTTTAAATACTAACAGCAACGGTTCAATATAATTTTACCAAACACTAATAATTAACAGGCTCGTCCCCGAGCATGGACAGGAGGGGCGCCTGCCTAGGGCCCAATGATGAGGGAGGGCCCAAATATAGTAGTAGGCTTTTAATTTTACTCAGATTAAAAAAAGATACATAAGTATGGCTAAGTTACATATTAGTCATGATTAGACTAACTATTTACAACTATCCGATATTCTAAAAAAAAATTCTTAAAATGTCAAGTACATAAAAACTAAAATTGGTTTTAGCAATGTCAGCATTTGAATTTCTTGAGTTTGTCAAAACAACATATTGTTATCCAAATATTTCAATTGTTTTTCGAATCCTTTTAAATATGCTAGTGACGGTTACATTTGCTGAAAATAAGTTTTTTGAGATCATTAATGTCACAGAAAAATTTAAATGATCTAGCTTTTTTTTTATGTATTGAGAGAAACATGTTAGGACATATTGATGTAGACAATATTATTAGTGATTTTGCATCTAAAAATGCTCACGGACATTATTTTGTATGAGAAACTGAGTAATTAACGTGATATAAAATGTTTTTTCCATATGAAACATTTTTTTATTAGACCATTTGTTAAGTGTAATAGAAAAAATATCATTTTGATGAAATTTTCTATGCACACTTAACTTTCATAATTTATTTTTTACTTGTACTTTATTTATTAGGGCTCTCATTTGGTTATTCGCCCTTAGGCCCCTAAAATCTCAGGATCGGCCCTGATAATTAAATAGCTAACAACTACAGTTTACTGTAACCGCAAACAGCTAACAGAAACCGCAATAACTATTAGCTAACAGTTGAATCAAACACACCTAAAACTCAAACCTTGGGTAACCATTTATTGCTTGTGCCCATTCTAAAAATTATAATGAGAATAAAGGAGAATGAATTCATAGGTGGGAGGTTGTAACTTATAAAAAAAATAAAATAAAATTATAATAAGAGTAGCTACCTATTTAATAAGAGCAACTTTGTAAAAAAATTCACTGGAGTTTTCGTAAACTGAAAATTACATTGCTAATTTTGTTTGTTCTGTTTATTCTAACATAAAATAAGATTGAGGTTATTTTCCAAAAAAAAAAAATTGAGGATAACCTTAAAAATAATTAAAAAAAATACAAAAATAAATAAATTTTGGTTCGTTTAATTTGCAAAAACAATCCATTTGATTTAAAAATAGACCTAACAGTTATCATGTTTGTATCGTGTCATTTTTGAATTCGTGTTAAAAAGAGTAAACCCAAGACCAATCCAAAAACTTTCGTGTCACAATCGGATTAACCTATTTGGGTTAGTGTCAATTTCGTGTCATGTTTTCGAGTTACATGTAATTTTGTTATGCATATATATTTTTTTTTATCCAAGTTATATATATATTAATGGTAACTTTTAAAAATATAAGAAGATATGATACTATTTTTAAATATTTTATGTCATTTTTACATTAGTATGTTAACACAAATTATCAAAAAACCCGCTAATATTATATTAGGGATAATGTACCGTGTTTATAACAATTTAGAAGGTTAGAATCATATTTGGAAGTAATAATTACAATTTTATTATCTTTATTAATAAAGTAACTAATAAAAACACTAGAAAATATAACAATAATTTTAAATATTTGTGTCGTTTTCGGGTTAGCATATCAATCCTAGCTCAATCCAAAAATTTACGTGTCAACCCAAAAATGACACATTGTGCCTGTTTGGTAAAGAGCTTTTTGGGCAAAATTAGATATTTGAGCCACTTTGGAGGTTTTGACTAGTCAAACCTCTAACGGTGGTATTTGCCGGAAAGAGAATTGAAAAAGCTTATTGACTCCAAAAAAACTCATTTTATGAATATTTTCAATTAGCTTATTGTTCTATCTTTTTTTAATGACATTTTTACCTCTATTTATTACCATCTAATCAGTTATCAACTAGTAGCGAATAGTTATTTGCCAAACATGGCCATTACTTATTAAGCTAAATCCAGACACTAAAATTACGTGTTGATTTCGTGTCGTGTAATTAGATCTTGTGTACGTTTACCACCTCTATTTAAAAGTTTGTAAATATGAATTTAGTACTTTGTAAAATTTGAATTCAAAGTAGATGTGATCCAATTTTTCGGTCTAACAATAAGTGCCGTTTATTTAATTTGCAAAACCAAAACTTAAATTTGAAGTAATTTATAAAGTCGTTTTTTAATTGATCTAAATGGTTATATTTTAAAATAAATAATCACGGTTGTACGAAATAATTGAAATGATAAACTACATAAAACAAAGACTATGTTTATAAATTTATAAATCATGGAAATTATCTTTCCAAGTCCAGAATATCAATATCATACATAGTGTTTATTTTTGTCTCTAAAAATAATGAAGAAAAAAAGTGGCAGCCGGAGACGGAAAAGCTGAAAAAAGAAAAACAAACCGAGAAAAGATTAATCCAACAAATTAAGTTAATCATGAAAGTGAAAGTAAAGTTGAAAGAGATTCGCAATGTCGTTGTTGTCTTCTTCCCTCCTTATACTTTGTCCTTATCCTCTTTCCCTATCACCAAAATCATCCATTTTCAGATTCATATATTTAGCGATCAATCACTTTAGACAGAGACAGAGACACAAATGGAGGGAGCCAGAGGTGTTCAATTTGACAGATGGGGATACCCAGTAAACACCAATTCTTCTGCTTGCATCTCTGCTATCAACTCTTATTATCACCAGGTTTTTTCTCTCTCTCTCTCTCGCTCTCCAATTTTTGTTTGCTTCTTCAGTTTGTAATCTGTGTTTTGTTTTTTCTTGATTAATCAAGGTGCTAAGCTATGGTAGAGATAGACGTGTCATTCTAGAAGCTCCTAATCATGATCAGGATTGCGTTTTAGCTAATATTTTGGCTGCTCATTACCTCTACTCTAGCAATCCTTCTCGAGCTCCTTCTTATATCCAGGCTGCCAAAAATCGACTTGTAGGTTTTCTTTTCCATGTTTTTGGGTTGAATTTTGCCCCCTTTCTTCATGATTGTGACTTATATCTTTTCACAGGAAGAAGCAACCTCCTACGAGAAAGCGGTTTTTGATGTGATTAGTTATTTGATTTCTGAGAATAGAGATGATGATCTTGCAGTTGAATATCATGCTAAGGTGAGAAAAGCTTTTTGATTGATTTTTAACTCAATTGCATTTTTTCTTGTTGTCTTTCTTTGATGTTGTGTTTGTTTATCTTTTATAGCATGTTGCCATAAAGTATTCTACAAAGAAGCTTCCCTCATATTAGGACCTATTTGATCAGTTCGAAGTCGTATTTTCTATGAAGTTAAATTTTTTAGTCAAGTGCATTCTAGCAAAGGATATATTGGAACATCAAAATTATTAGAACCTATGTACATTGCATCCCATATGACAATTGCTTTTCAATGTTTTCATAGTTTCTGTTACCTGAGTGATAAATGAAATATGATTAGCTTTGTCTTGCTAACAATTGATACCTGATGAAAAAATGAATTGATGTTTAAAGACTCCACTTTCGTGTGCGCTTCAATCATCTGCAATTTGCTTGCTATATAGAAGTTGGTGTTCTTTTACTCTATATTTGCAAATTGTACTTAATGGCCAATCCTTGTTCATTTTGTAGCTCTTGAAGGACTACCCAAAGGACCTAGTTTCTCTTAAAAGGGCTCAAGTACTATCTTTCTACATGGGTAGACCAGACCTGTCTTTGAGCCTTGTCAAGCAGGTTCCTTCCTTCCTATTCAGATTTTAAGTTTAACTTCATTACCAATTCGGTGTTGATAAAAGTGTTGATTTCAATAGGTTTTACCCGAAAATGAACAAGAAGATTATATCTACGGTATGCTTGCCTTTCCATTATTAGAGCTGGGCCAAATGGTTGATGCGGAGAAAGCTGCAAGAAAGGGATATGAGATAAACAAACATGATTACTGGGCACAACATGCTGTGAGTTGAAATATTTGGAGTTTTTCACAAATTATTTATGAATTTTCATAAAATTATTTTTTTGAAGCATTTATTAAGATTCGAACTAAATCTTGCAAAAGGCAGATCATGAATAGAAGCATAATTTTAAGTTTCATGAATTTACTGTGTCAAAATTCAACTTGGTGTAGCAATTAGCTCAGTTAACTGTGGCTATGGTTTCTGACAATTTAGCCCCATTCTGTGCTGATACTTTATTCAGGTGTGCCATGTTCTTCAGTATGAATGTCGATTTAAAGAAGCAGTAGAGTTCATGGAAGAGTGTTCGACTTCATGGAGTTCTTGTTCATCATTTATGTATGAATTAAGAAAGTGATTTAAAGTATATATTTCATGAATTTATCATTACTTTCTTTCATGCTCATGTGTGGGTTTCTTTTTTATATATCTAAAGGGTGACACATAATTGGTGGCACATTGCACTTTGTTACCTGGAAGGCAATTCTTCAATAGAAAAAGTATCAGAAGTTTACGATCAACATATCTGGAAAGAGTTGGACAGGGATGATGCCACGCCAGCAGAGGTATATTAGAATGTAAATGCTCTTCAAGATGAAGCAGTTTTTTTTGCTTTAGAAGTCTTACATTCTTGTGCATTCAGGTATACTTAAATGCCTTGGGTCTGATGTTGCGTGTATCTATGCGGGATGAGCCTGAGCTCTTCGCGGATCGTCTGAAGGTCTTGGCAGACAGAGTAAAAGATGAAGTAAGTCGGTTACCACCATTTTCTGTGTGAAAATCAAAATGGCAATGAAGCAATCTATGATTTCTGCTTGCTTCTACAGTACAGTTTTCATTGGGGTTTAGAATATTTGTGGTTAGGTTGTTGGAACCGTTCGCAAAACATATTTGAACAAGTATTTCAGATTCTAGTTTCTCTTCAGATAGACATTATGAACTGTTATGTTGAAATCCTGCATATTGAACTTGGGTTTGACGTTTGCAAAAATTTGGCTTCACATTCATTTTATTGTCGACATTGAAATGATGGTAATCTGATATTTTTCATATTTTTATTAGATCTAGATATAAGTCATTGGGCATTCAGATAGAAACCCTCATTAAATGGACTGGGAATCAGAAGCAGAAGTAGCCTAAATGTTAGTGACCAGAGACTTTTAAGGAGCAAGGTGCCTTTAGCTAGCCTTTTTTCGATTGTGCTAAAATCTTTTTTTTTTTTTTGTTTGCTTTTTAAAATATATGCAGAATATTGGAAAAGATCGAAAGGCTTTTTTTTCTTTCTGTTTTCCTTGTATTATGGATGCACTCATTTTGCCCTTGATTGTGGTTTGCCTACATGCACCTGGCTTACAGATAATTTTATGGCAATTGTTAATCTTGTAATACAAAAATCTGAAGGGCATACCTGAGGACAAGGACGCATATGCAGTAAACACCACTTTAATAACCACTTATAATATCTGTGTTTATTGACTTGAAACTAAACACTATTTTTCCAGTGTGATTGCAATGAAATGGCATTTTCTCTGTTTCATGAGAAACAATGTCATGCATTCATATTCTTTGTGCCTTAGTCCTTAATTTTATGCATGTTTCTGATTGTTATTTGATATGTGTTTATGTATTTTTATATTTAGGCATACTGGTATTTAGAATGGCATCTTGACGTGTTGATATTATGGGCCTTAGCTAAAACTGATGAACAATCAAAAGCAGAAGAGTTGCTCAGAGGATTGAAATCCAAGTAAGAGTCCTTACCCTGTTGAAGCATTGTGTTGCAGAGCGTAGCTTGTGTGTATTATATGGCAATTTGGTTCTCTTTGTGTAGAATGTCCAAGATGAACCAAAAGAAGCAGCAAACTATGCAGAAAGCAATTCTGGTTAGTTCTGATTCTGGTTCCTTTGGAACGCTTTACTACATTTCCTTTTTAAACTCTACTGAAACATGTTCTGGACTAGGTTGTCATTATGTACTATTTAAAATACCTAGAAATTGTAAAAAGTTTCCAATTTCTTGTAAAAAAGTATTGGGAGATTGTGACCACTATGGATTAGAATTTGTGGTGTAGCTGTCTTGCGTGCTTTATGTTTTGGTCATAGATTGTATAGTCGATGTATTGGTTGATTTTATGTAGTCTTGGATCTGCTGCCATTATTTTCTTTGTTATTTTTAAGGTGAAATTGCTTCTTGAAAGTTAGCTGTTACTTTTTGGCTTGTCCCTGCAGCTTGCAGAAGCCGCGTACGAGTATGGGAGGGGCAACTACAACGAAGCCTTAGAATTACTGGATGCTGATTTTAATGCCTATAATTGTAAGGTATGATTATTGACTTCATTACAAGTCGAGTAATCCCACAGCATTTAGATATAGAAGATGTGAAATAATTACCTCTTGTTGCTAGATGATTGGAGCATCTGATGAGCAACTTGATGTATTTAATGAAGTATGGATTAATATGTTGCTGAATACTGATCAAGCTACCAGAGGTATGGTACATACATTAACAATTTGAAACTTTTAGTTGATTTCGTCTGATTTATTCACTTAAATTGCAGCTGTGGAAGCAATTGAGAAACAAATCAAGAAGAGGGACGGAACCCCATACATGTGGCGCCTACTGGTATATGTATACCCTTTGTCAGCTAAGTTGTATGCATCACTCATGCAGAAAGTTGAATTTCGGTTTTTCGTTTTCTTTGGTTCAGGAGAGGGGCTATGCGATGATTGGCAGCGATGAAGCTAGACGCGCGGGTGAGAAAGCTAGAGCATTAGAATCAGCATACTTCTGTTGAAAGGTAGGAATGTAGATGAATCCCTTGTATTGTTGGCTTTGTCAGAATACATCCATACAGGAGCTGATTAAGATATGAAGTCATAATAAAGTAAAGATGTCATGTAGTTAATGAATATAGGAATAAAGAGTTGTGTATGGAAGTTGGTTTTCTGTTTTAGGGAAGTTTGAATGGGTGGTTCAGTTCCTATCAAGAGAGGAGAAAAAGAAAGAAAAAGGAATGAGTGTGGGGGTTAAAGTTGGATAAAGTCATAAAAAGAAAAAGTTTGGGTTGAGTGGACTTTATTATATTAGATGCACTTTTTGGATATTTATGGACTAATAATTTCCATTTTCAACTCAGGTAGGTGTAGGTCCAATCCCAGAATGGAACTTTTGGCATGCCAAAAAAAAAAATCATGAAACCATTTTTTAAAAATAATACGAAGGCCTTTTCAAAAAGAAAAAAAAAGGAATAAAGTCCAAATTTACCTCTATCCTTTTAAGAGAAGTGCAGATTAACTCTTAGCGTATCAATAGGTGCAATTTTGTCTCTAATGTTTGACAAGTAAGATTAATTTTATCCTACCTAACTAAAAAGTTGAATAGGCGATTTGGCAGTTATTGGGCTGCCACCAAATAAGTTTGTTGATAATCCGAATAAGGTTTGTGCATTTTGGTTGGTGGTTTATAAATGTTTTAAAAACGTAAAACATTTTAGAAATTTTTTTATGATTAATTTGTATTTGATAAATTTAAATATTAATATTTTTAACAGTTACTATGTTATTAACGGGATTTTATATTAGAGTCCAGGTCTTCCAACTAATAAAAAGACCTTCCATTAATATGTTGACATTTGTCAATTAAACCATCCACCTGTCAAAATAAAACAATCCTTTATTTCATAAAAAAAATCCAAATTAAACACTATCTGTAGAATCCGATCAACTACCTCGATCTCCATCTCCACCGTTTCTATTCTCAATCACATCCATCATTGATCAAGTTTCATTGTCTCATCAAGTTCTAGTGTCATTCGGTTTCGGTTCGGTTCTCCTTCCGCTTGTTCATCAATGTCATCGGACTCCTTACTGTCTTCATATCTGTAACCTTTTTTTTTTCCGAATTAGATACTTGTTCTTCATGATCATCAGATACAATTATCAAAATCACCTCCAATGAAATTTCAACAATTAAGCTCCTATACTTCAAATTGGAGGTTTAAATAAACTAGTTAAACAAAAAAGAAATTTAGAATCAAGACAAAATCATAGCAAATAGCGCACAAAAACTTATTTAATTTCATGTTTCTTTCTTCTCCCAAGTAAAGGTAGCTTTTCTGTAATGTTACAGTTCTTCAATTCTTGATTATCAACATCAATGGCTTAGGAACACAATGTCATCTTCTTGCTGACCCAAAAAGGCAAAACTAATTTTAACAGAGTTTAATAGAGATTCAAACTAATTATTGAATATCAAACTAATTTTAACATAGTTTAACAGGCGGAAGCAGAACCGAACCGAACGACACCGGAACTTGATCGGAGACAGGAGACAACAGAACTTGACCGACGATGGATGTGATCGAAAATAGAAACGGTGGAGATGGAGATCGTGGTAGTTGATCGTGGTGTTACAGATTCTACAGATAAAAGGATTGTTTTATTTTGACAGTTGAATGGTTTAATTGACAGATGTCAACATATCAATGGGAGGTCTTTTTATTAGTTGGAAGATCCGGATCCTAATATAAAATCCCGTTATTAATAAAATAAACATTTTAGATATAATTGATGTTCGAAAGTTCTTATGTAACATACAGTTAAATGACGAATCAAATAACAATGAACTAACTTGTTTGAATTTTGTAGAAGTAAAATTAACAATAAACTAACTTGTTTATAAATGTTATGAGTAAAATTGTATCATCTTTTATATTAAAAGTAAATCTGCGGGTTTTTTAAAAATAATATGGGCAAATTTGAACCTTATGCTTAAAGAATAGGTAACAATAAAATGTATTAATGATTCTTGAACTACAGTGGTATTAACACTATTATCTCATAAAATAAAATTTATGGATCATAATGCTAATAACGTTATGAATATATTTTATTCAATCTTTGTAAAACATATTCATGGTCAGTTTAGCTGATCATTACAACTTAAAATAATATAAAAAGTTAGGGTAAATTACACCCATGCTGAACTATACCCATTTTCACATTATGATCACTGAACTTTAATTCTTCCTGATATGACCATCAAACTTTACACTTTGTTACATCGATAGCCACTGTGACCGTTGACCACCATTTGTGACCTTTGACTATGCTTTTTAACTGGCTATCTCTCTCCTTTCCTATTTCTTAAACATTTTATACCCATTTTACCCCTTCTTCCTTTCTTGTTCTATCTTTCTCTCTTCATCCCTCTCTTTCTCTCTCTAGATCTGTTAAAAAATAGATGATTAATACTTAAATGCAAATCCAAATGTTATAAAGCAAAAAAGACCAAAAAACTAAGAAAATGAGATTACAGAGAAGGATAGGGATCCTCTAGAGTTGAAAAGCCTCTAGAGTTGGTGGAGTTGTAATCTCAACCATTAATTGCAACATTAATTGATAATTTTTAATATTTAATTAGTCATTTATTGATCAATCAAATCTCATCCATTCATTTTGTAATTAATAGTTGAGATGCATACAACTCCACCAACTCTAGAGGATCTCTACCCCCGCTATACTAGCCAGGCATGAAAATTTTTTTCTATGTGGCAACGAATTAAATAAAAACTCTGGTTATAAATTTAGATAAAATAAAATTAATTATGTTTCGACTCACTTAATTCTACAGATTATAAAAGGTTCAAATATATATTGAAAAATTGATTTTGCAATTCCCTATTTTTATAAAAAAAAAAAACTATTTTCAGCTATAAAAGGCAAACAGAAAATGTTTAACTAAACACCTAAATCTCTCGATTTTAAAATGAAAAAACAAACATAAACATAAAAAAAAAAAAAAAAGCAAGCAACCACACTTTAATGTTTTTTATCCAGTATAAAAGTGATTATAAAAACATATGAAAAGTTAGTATAGTTTATGGCTTGAAGTTTTTACTAAAATTGATGGGGGTTAATCCCTTAGTTGGGACAATTTTAAAAAAAAAATTATCCTCATAGGTCTGGTTAGGAAATATTTCCCTAGAAGGGGCTATTTCCAACCATGGTAAAAAAAGATATTTTTTTTAATATACTTTTATCATGGCGCCGTAATGGATATCTTGACAGGAATCCCTCAAAGGGGTTCCTGTCAACAGCTGGGCAGTGGCGTAGCCACTGCCCAATATTTATATTATAAATTTTAAATTTATTTTTATATAATAATTTTTTTAAAATTAATATAATAAAAATTTTTGATTAAAAAAAAGTATAATAAAATTTTTAAAATTTATTATATTATAAAAATAAAATTATAACTGTAACGTTAGGGTTAAATTTGTATATTTTCATACATTAGAATTAAATCTATACTTCATTTGAAACGTTACGGTTAAATATTTGGTGCATTACTAACGTATGAATTGTGTAAATTTAATCCTAACGTTTCAAGAGAAGTGCAGATTTAGCCCTAACGTATGAAATTGTATAAATTTAACCTTAACGTTTTAAGCGAAGTGCAGATTTAGCCCTAACGTATGAAATTGTGCAAATTTAACCGTAACGTTTTCAAGCAAAATCAATTTTTTTACCACGCGCTACCGAAAATTTGAATAGACCTGTTTGACTGTTATTTAGCTACATCGGACCTTCTAAACGAGTTTGTCGATAAATTGAAGCAGTTTCATACATTTTTTAACTATATTAATAACACAGTAAAATATTTTAGACAGTTTAAAAAAACTAAACCTGCTACATATAAATGAACCACAATTTTTTTTTTGAAATTGTCGAAAATATTTTACTGTGTTATTAATGCAGTAAATATTTTTTTTAGGAATGCACTAAATATTTAACTTTAACGTTTCAAGCGAAGTGCAAATTTAGCCGCAACGTATGAAATTGTACAAATTTATAGGGTTAATCCATTGTTTAACTGTTATTTAGCCACATCGGATCTTCTAAACCAGTTTTTCTATAAATAACAATCAAACAAATATTTTCAAATTTTCGGTAGCATATGGTTAAAATTGATCTTGCTTGTAAACGTTAAGGTTAAATATTTAGTGCATTACTAATAAAAAAATGTTTAATGAATTATTAACACAGTAAAATATTTTAGACAATTTAAAAAAAAATACGATTAATTTATATGTAGCAGGTTTAGTTTTTTTAAACTGTTTAAAATATTTTACTGTGTTATTAATATAGTTACAAAAAAAATAAAACTGCTTCAATTTATCGACAAACTGGTTTAGAAGGTCTGATGTAGCTAAATAACAGTCAAACAAGTCTTTTCAAATTTTCGGTAGCACGTGGTTAAAATTGATTTTGCTTGGAAACGTTAGGGTTAAATTTGCACAATTTCATACGTTATAACTAAATCTGCAATTTGCTAAAAACGTTAGGGTTAAATTTATATAATTTCATACGTTAGCGCTAAATCTGCACTTCCCTTGAGATGTTAGGGTTAAATTTGTATAATTTCATACGTTAGTAATACACTAAATATTTAACCGTAACGTTTCAAACGAAATACAGATTTAGTCGTAACGTATTAAATTATACAAATTTAACCTAATATTAAACTTATAATTTTATTTTTATTTTTATAATATAATAAAATTTAAACATTTTATTATATAAATTGTAAAAAAAATTATTATATAAATAAGTTTTTAAAATTTATTTATAAATTTTGGGCAGTGGCATAGCCACTGCCCAATTGTTGACAGGAATCATAAGGATTCCTGTCAACAAACCCATTACCGCGCCATGGGTAATTTTATAATAAAAAAATTATTTCATATGACCATGGTTGGGAATAGCCCCTTCTAGGGGAATATTTCCCAACCAGGTCTATTAAAGTAATTTTTTTTCAAAATTGTCCCAAACAAAGGATTAATCAATATGGTGCATTAATAAGTAATAAGTGAATTTACATAATTAGTTATTGATTGATGAAATCTGATTTTATATGAATATACATTGAAATGACAATTTAAATGTCAGGATATGTTGGACTGCGAAAATTGATTAGATAGAAGCCCCTACCCTCATCATAACAATGAGGAAAGAAAGAGCTAAAAATTCAACAGTGGGGCTAATACAATTATACTATACAACAACCATCCTCATGTTTTTTTGTTTTGTTTAAAATGGTTTTCGTCGTAGGAAAAATAAGTAAATTTCAACACAAGTAATTCAAAAATTATAAACATATAACATATGAGAGAAGTTTGAATCTGTATCTCTAATATTATAGATTGTGATAAAACAATAATAGATAATATTTAAAACTATTTTTAACACAACGGTTAAAAACATATTCCATCTAGAAAAATCGACTTTATAGTCTTTTTCTATGGAAATGTCTTCATAATCTTTCAATGAGCAAAATATATGTGATCATAGATAAAAATTTTCTTTTTTTCATGTAAAAGAAAACATGATAATACTCATGTATGGTGATAACTTGCTGGATCCGCTTTGATGTTCTTTGCCGGAGTTACCTGCAAAACAAAACCGGAGACAAGATCTCCGGGAAAACTCTCCGACGATCAAGTCAGTTTTTGTAAGAATGAGTCTATAATTTAGCAATAGCTCTGTGGGAAAAAAAATGTGAACGTACCTTCTCCCTTATTCTTAAGGCCTTTTATAGGTATTTTTGGGGTAACCGCCGAGGGCGGTTACTCCTTAGTGGGCCACGTTCTGAGGGCGGTTCCCCCTTTTTAGGCCATGTCCCTTTCGTGGTTTTCATGGCAACGAACGTGGTTCTGAGTGGGAGTCTTGTCGCTCCGTTTAGGAATTAGGGGCGGTTTACTCGCTGCGCCCGCTTCCTTCATTCGGGTCCCGTCCAATCTTAGCCCATGGGGCTTTAATATGGACTGGGCTTGCGAAATGAGTATAACCCGTTTTGGGCTTCGCGGGTTATCACATGCCTCCCCCTTGGTCTAGCAAGAGCCCTTTTAGGGTCTTTTTATAGGGGACGCTTCGTCTTTGTCCGATTATTTCAAAGTTTTTGAATTTGTGCATTTCCCCTCTTTCGTTTTCTCCGGCGTCGTTGTAGGGGCGGATCCTTCCGGAGGGACGATTCCTTCTATTGGGGCGGCTTCCCCGGTTAGGGCTTCCGCTTCACAAGGTCCTGCTTCTGCCTCCGAGGATCTTCCTTTAACTAGGAAGCGGAAGATAAGTGCGGATATAGAGTCCTCTCGTTCTAAAAAGAAGAACACTTCTGTGTCCCTTACTGTTGGCGGCGCACCTGTATCCGCCTCGTCTAAAAGAAAGAGCAGTACCCCCATTCACGAGGTATCTTGATCTACTCCCTCTCGTATTGCTGCTTTTTCCTCATGAGTTATCTGCCACTCCTTGATATTTTTCTTTATGCTCTTGCAGCCAATCCCCGATATTAGCGGATGGTGGACTAGGACTTTCGGCCTGGCCGTGAACTTCTCTTGCAAGGATATTGTATCTTCCATATGCAATGTCCTCGGGCGACTTCCCTTTGCCTCCCGTGTGCGCGAGCAAGTATCGCTCCCTACTGCTGTGGAAGGGATCGAGAAGCGTTCTGTAGAGGTATATTATTGCTTTGTCCTTTCGCTTTCAAATATCTTGTGTTCATTGTAACCGCATATTTCTATTCGCCCATTTTTATTTGTGAGACGTGTTATATGCAGATTATCAATTTCGCTGAGGGCATTCTCCGAAGGGATGCAGAGCGAGCCCAGGAGTTGGAAAGTCTTGGTACGGAATTGGCGACTCAGAAGTCGCTTTATGATGATGTCCAAGGGAAGGTGAAGGTCCTAGAGGGCACCTGTCAGAAGGCCGTGGGCGAGAAGGAGGAGGCCCTTAAATCCCTTCAGGCCAAGTCCGATGAACTGAAAAAAGCCCTCGACGACCTAGCTTCTTTTAAGGAGGCCCAAAAGAAGAGGGTTGAGGAGATTTTGGCTGAAGATGGCGCCCGCATCTACTGGTATGGGGAGCGGATTCATGCGGCTTATGAGCACGGGCATCAGGGTCTAGTACTTAACCGCCCCAAAGTTCCCATCCCTGAAAAGGATTTAACTGGGGAGTGGGATAAGCTGGAAGCCGAGGATGCTGATATGGATGAGGTACTCTTCTTAGATTGGAAGAGTCTTCAGGATCCTCCGATTAGCTGCGAGATCCCTATTCAGCCCGCGGAAGGAGAGGCACCCCAAGCCGTTTCTCAACCTGTGCAAGAGGTACCCCTCACCGAAGAGGTTACTGAAGCGGTTACCGATTCAAGGGTCGAGGATTCGCTTGAAGTAGATCCTCCTACCGGAGGAGATGAGGGAGTTGCCGCAGTCCAGGAGGGCATTAGGGGCGAAGGAGAGGAAGCTGTAGCGTAGCTTAACTTATATTTGGACTTTTGTATGTAAAAACCATGTAACAAACCGCTCTGATATATATATTTTCTTTCGGTTGTTGGTTTTCATATGTGTGTGATTGTCACTTTTTTGCCCTTTATATGTGCCCTTTGTCTTTTTGCCGACTCCATATTTGTGTTTCTTCATAGCTAGGGTGGCCAGACCCTTTTTGCAATTTTGAGTACTCGTTTATCCGCTTAATTTTATGCCTTAACTTATAATTCTTCTTTCGAAAATAATCATAAGTTTTGATCATAAAGGTTTTGCGAGTGATGCGTAATCATGCATCCGCCTTTCTTTAACAGGCAACACGTTTATGTGTTTTTGATTTTAACCCTAAGGTTTTTTGCGAGTGATGCGTAATCATGCATCCGCCTTTCTTTAAGAGGCAACACATTTATGTGTTATTGATTTTAACCCTAAGGTTTTTTACGAGTGATGCGTAATCATGCATCCGCCTTTCTTTAAGAGGCAACACATTTATGTGTTTTTTGTAAGGAATCCGCGTTTTGTTGTAACATACTGAGTGAATGTAATAACTTTTATTGATGACGAGAAAAAGTGTATTACATATGTACACCAATTGTGCGGGATCGAAGCCTCATTAAAACCTTTTATCAGAAAACCCAGTGGGAAAAACTCATAAAAGGAAAAAGAGTACTCGTCATTTCCTCGAACTACTCGGCCTTTCTATATAGGCGTAGATTCTCTAGATTCCAGGTGCGCGGGAGCTTCTTTCCGCTCATTTCTTCTATTTCAAAAGTGGCTGGTCCCAGCTTCTTGGATACTTTGTATGGTCCAATCCAGTTGACGCCCAGCTTGCCTTTGCCATCTCTGGATTGTATTTTATCCGCTTTTTTCAAGACCAAGTCGTTTTCGTTGATTATTACTTTTCGCATTCTTCTGTCATGGTATTTCTTGATTCTATTGCGGTACATTGCCATTCGCATGTAAGCTTTCTCTCTTCGTTCCTCCACAGAATCCAAAGCATCTCTGATGTTGATAGGATTTTGTGTGTCGCAATAATAAATTGTCCGATCTGTGGGCGACTTGATTTCAACAGGTAGGACTGCTTCGGCTCCATAAACTAGCGAGAAAGGTGTTTCGCCTGTTGCTGTCTTTACAGAGGTTCTGTATGCCCACAACATATGGGGTATCTCATCCGCCCAACCTGTTTTTTTGTCACCTAGCCGCTTCTTGATGCCTTGAACCATGGCCCTGTTGGTAACTTCTGTCATACCATTTGATTGGGGATGGTTTACAGAAGAAAAATGATTCTTGATTCCCATGCTTTCGCAGTATGTTTTGAACTTGGCACAGTTGAACTGGGTGCCATTGTCGGTTATAAGCTTCTGCGGGATCCCAAATCGCATGATAATGTTCTCTCGTAAGAACTCGATCATTCGC
The DNA here is from genome assembly GCF_963576675.1 of Euphorbia lathyris. Lineage (NCBI taxonomy): Eukaryota > Viridiplantae > Streptophyta > Magnoliopsida > Malpighiales > Euphorbiaceae > Euphorbia > Euphorbia lathyris. Next base: position 47,870,452 of record NC_088911.1, on the reverse strand, counting down.
TCAGGTGTTTGTGCGGTTACTGCCTCCGCTTCTACCCATTTGCTGAAGTGGTCTACTGCGACTATCAAATACTTCCTTTTCTTTGTTGTTTCTGGGAATGGGCCCACTATATCAATTCCCCATGTTGCGAATGGCCACGCCGTCATTATAGTGATTTGTTCAGCTCCGGGAACATGCTTTTCATTCGCATGGATTTGACAGTTGTGACATTCCGCAACCATCTTCTGGGAATCTTCCACCACCTTGGGCCAGTAGTATCCCAGCAGTTTGACCTTTCTTGCCAATGCCGCCGAAGCTTCGTGCGCGCCACAAATTCCTTCGTGTAGTTCTCGCAGCACATAGTCCCCTTCATTACGACTAACGCATTTCAACCATGGACATGTGTACGATTTCCGATACAAAGTTCCATCCCGTATTGAGTATCGTGCCGACTGCCCAATTATTTTTCTGGCTAAGCTCTTATCAACCGGCAAATCTCACTGCTCCAGATATTTACGGATTGGCATCCGCCAATCTTCATCGTCTTCTAGTTCCTCGATGATCATAATCTGATCAACCTCGAATGCTGGTGCCGATTTTATTTCCAAGCTGCATGCTTTTTGACTCCATGGTTCTCTACTTGCCGCTGCCTTTGCCAATTCGTCAGCTTTTGCATTTTGGCCTCGTGGAACATGCACCATCTCCCAAACGACTCCCTTGTGCGTTAACTCTTGTGTCAATCGGCCGACTACCTGATGGTATTTTACGAGCTCCTCCTGTTTCACCAGATAATTTTTTGTGATCTGGTTTATCATGAGTTTGGAATCGCTGTAGATTACTACTCTTTCTGGGGTGAGTTCATTGAGCAACTTCAATCCGCATATCATTGCTTCATACTCTGCGGCATTATTGGTAGTTTTGAAAGTTAATTTTGCTGCGTAGCACAGGCGGATAACCTCCGGACCTTTGATGACGATTCCTAGCCCAGCTCCGTTTGCAGATAAGGCCCCATCTGTGTACATGCTCCACTCTTCTTTTTGTGCCTTTGGACATTCATCATCATCCCAGGTGAATTCGTTCACGAAGTCGGCGAGCACTTAGCTCTTTAGTGCTGGTCTTCCTTCATAGCGGATATCAAATTCGCCCAGGCGAATTGACCATTCCATCAACCGGCCGGATGCGTCAGGTTTCTGCAGTACCTTTCGCATTGGGATGCCAGTTCTCACAATGATAGTATGCGCCTGAAAGTATGGTTTCAATCTAGCCGTCGTGGTTATCACTGCGAGGGCCATTTTGTCCAACTTCGAATACCGGAGTTCTGCATCCTTCAGGACTTTGCTCACGTAGTACACTGGATATTGTTGCCCTTCTTCTTCTCGCACCATCACAGTGCATATCGCCATGCTGGTGACGGATACATAAAGAAACAAATCTTCTCCGTCTTCCGGCCTGCTCATTAAGGGTGGATAACATAGTAATCGCTTTATCCCCTCAAATGCTTCTTGACAATCCGGCGTCCATTCAAAGGACTTGGATTTTTTGATGGCATTGTAGAAAGGTAGACATCGCCTAGCTGAGCATGATATGAATCGCCCTAATGCCACCAACCGCCCGTTCAGTCTCTGTACTTCCCTTATGTTCCTTGGCGTCTTCATCTCCATTACTGCTTTAACCTTCTCAGGATTCGCCTCAACCCCTTTGCCGCTAACAATGAAACCCAGGAACTTTCCCGCTCTTGCTCCGAATGTGCATTTCTCTGGGTTCAATTTGAGGCCATATTTGATCAACACTTCTAGGATTTCTTTGATATCCCGCGGGTGGTCTTGCATTTTCTTGCTTTTGATGATCATGTCATCAACATAGATCGAGAAGTTCTCGCCGGATTTGTCTGAAAATATCTTGTTCATCATCCTCTGGTATGTTGCTCCCGCGTTTTTCAATCCAAAGGGCATCACCTTGAAGCAATAAGTCGCCTGGTGAGTTATGAATGATGTTTTGATTTCATCCGCCTTCTCCATGGGTATCTGATGGTAACTGGATTTCACGTCGGTGAATGATAAAGCTTCATATCCTGCAGTTCCATCTACCAATATATCAATGTTAGGAAGTGGATACATATCTTTCGAACATGCCTTGTTCAAGTCTTTGAAGTCGACGCACATTCTGTACGTTCCATTCGGCTTTTTTACTAGCACCACATTGGCTAACCACTCCGGATAGGTGACTTCTCGAATTGCATCTGACTTTAGCAAATCCGCCACTGCTTTTTCAATCGCCTTTTGCCGCTCAGGAGCGTGTCCCCTCTTCTTTTGCCGCACTGGGGTTGCCCCTTTGTCTACATTCAACCGATGGGTTGCTACGTCTGGGCTTATTCCTTTTAACACTTCATTTGGGGCGGCAAATGCCGACTCACATTTGATCAATACCTCGGTAATGGCCTTCTTTGTTTCCTCTGAGAGTCCAGCCGCTATTCGCACGTTCTTGTCATTCGAGATGGCGAATAGTTCCGTTTCTCCCAATGCTTCCGCCGGGAGCTTCTCTTCGACTTTATCCTCCTCTTCCGGTTTTGGTTCAAGTGATAATGTATAGGCCTGTTGAGATACAAGTTGATCACCTTCAACTATGACTCGCCCTTGGTGTGTTGGCAAATGTAACGTTAAATGCTTCATTGAGATGAGCGACTCCGTCTCCGACAGGAATGGCCGTCCCAGAATTATGTTGTAGGCCAGTGGGAGATCAACAATTGCGAATTCTAAATCACCTCGCCATTTTAGATTCTTATCGCACATTTCTGCCTCCAACACCACCTGCCCACTTGTTTGGGAGGATTGACCCCCAAAACCAGTTACATCCATGAAGGTGTGTTCCACCCGCTCGTCGTTGATTCCCAACTTGTTGAATGCTGTCCGGGTAATGACATTGCAAGAACTGCCTATGTCGATAAGGACCCGTTTGACGTCCCATCCTTCAACGGCCATCGTGATCACCAGGGCATCCGCATGTGGCTCCGTGATTCTCGCAAATGAGTAATTGAGGGCATCCCCCCTATGTGTATTGCTCTTTCACCGTTCACGGCGAGTTCTTTTTGTTGGAGGCTCGTAGATTCCGCCTGCTATCACGTTTATCACCCCTTTCTTCTGCTTCTTTTCTGGCCGTGTTTCTCCATCATGCGGGAGCGTTGTTTTCTCATCAGCTGTATCTTTTCTTACAAATTGATTCAGCTTGCCTCTCTCGATCAGTTTTTCTATTTCCTTCTTCAGTTCGTAGCAATCATCTGTGTCATGGCCATTCAATCTGTGGAACCTGCAATATTTGTTAGGATGTCGCCCCAAACTGGTTCGACCTTTTACCTCGGGGAACCGCACATCCTTCTTCAGGGGGCTCTTTTCGATCCAAAGTAACACCTCCTGGCGAGTCGTGTTTAGTGGCGTGTGATATCCTCCACCTTGAAAGGGACGATCGCCTCTTCGAACAAAATTACTTTTGGACTGGGTCTGACGCCGACTGTCCGAAGTGGTTCTAGCGGCATCTCTTTCTCGCCGAGTTTGGGCCCTATGTTCCCTGTTGACATCATCCACTTCCATGAATTCCTTTGCTATCTTCATGAGCTCGGCTACAATGCGTGGTTTGTTACGGATGATTTCTTCCCGCATGCTCCAATCTGTGGTTCCATCCACCATGATGTTGCGAATACTCACGATATCTGGGTTCTGCAATCGCACCAGGATATCGTTAAAGGCGACAACAAATTCCCTTAGGGAATTATAGTTCCTCTGTTTGATCTCCTTCAGCTGTCTATCTGTCACATCTGCTGCTTTACAGCCCACAAACTTCGCACAGAAATCCCGACTATATTGTTGCCAATTGTGAATAGATTCTACCGGTAAAGATCGAAACCAATCAGATGCCGCACCGCCCAAAGTTGTCGAGAATAACCTGCAAATTATGCTTTCACTTGCCCCTGCAACATCCATTAACTCTCTGTAGTTCCTGACATGAGCCTCAGGGTCAGAATTTGGATCCCCATAGTAGTTTGGTATGGCAGGCGCTTTGATTCTATGATCTGGAATGAATTCCCGTAACGAAGGGGCAAAAGGTGAATCGCTCTGGATCTCTGCTCTCGGCCTAGGCGAGTACCCCATTCGCTCCATCATGCTTCGTAATTGATCTTCTAAGTCAATATCGGGTATTCGCCGGACTTCTTCCATCCGCTGCTGGTGAATTCTGGGTGGCATCCATCCGCCCATCGGTGTTGAGACGTGTGCCTGTTGGGGGACTAACCGCTGTCCCGTTATAGGATCAAAGTTCCATGTGTGCTCTCGCCCAGGAGTCATCAACTCCGAATGTCTGGGAGGAAAAGGTTCCACTTGGTGTGGCGGAAGAGTGCCTTGCACTCCTGGCAACGGTTGGGATGGCTGCCAGGTCGGATGTATCGTCGTAATGAGATATGGGTGCGAGTAGTTACTCGGGTGGCTGTGTGGGTTTGTGCGACTACTCTGGCCCACTTGATTTGGTGCCTGAGATGGCTGCGGGAGGGCCGACATGACAGGGATAGTCGGTGATTGTGTTGAGATAACCACAGGTTCTTGAGGAGCAGCCGCCACGGCGGTATTGTGTTCGGCGAGGGCCGTTAGTAAATTAATCATTCGATCTCCAATCGCCTGGCTCATGTTCGAAGCCAAGACTTGTCCAGCCATCTGTACGAAATCACTATTGGACATTTCCATCTCAGTTTGCACTTGGACCTCCAATAACGGACTCAATTGTCCCGAAGGACCCGATGAGCTAGGCACCACAGGCTGTGTACTTGCAGGTTGCGAATTCGCAGTCCGTGGTCCCCTGGAGTTCATACTGGTTGATCTAGTGGTAACGCCGGTCGTTCGTGATGGTTCTGACATGTTCTTCATGTACCTTTAACCAAATGTTGGTAAAAAAGGTCCACGTTCACCGCACCAATGATAACTTGCTGGATCCGCTTTGATGTTCTTTGCCAGAGTTACCTGCAAAACAAAACCGGAGACAGGATCTCCGGGAAAACTCTTCGACGATCAAGTCAGTTTTTGTAGGAATGAGTCTATAATTTAGCAATAGCTCTGTGGGAAAAAAAATGTGAACGTACCTTCTCCCTTATTCTTAAGGCCTTTTATAGGTATTTTTGGGTAACCGCCGAGGGCGGTTACTCCTTAGTGGGCCACGTTCTGAGGGCGGTTCCCCCTTTTTAGGCCATGTCCCTTTCGTGGTTTTCATGGCAACGAACGTGGTTCTGAGTGGGAGTCTTGTCGCTCCGTTTAGGAATTAGGGGCGGTTTACTCGCTGCGTCCGCTTCCTTCATTCGGGTCCCGTCCAATCTTAGCCCATGGGGCTTTAATATGGGTTGGGCTTGCGAAATGAGTATAACCCGTTTTGGAAAATAAAAGCAAAAAAAAAGAGAGAGAGATTATCTTTAGCCGGAAGAAAACCTCAAAATATGAATGAAGAAGACGTGAGTTTTTTTTAGGCTAGAAATAAGATAGAAAGAGGGTTAGAGAGAGGTCGTTAGGTTTTTATTATATGGCATAATATTTTAGTCAAACATATTTGTTTATGTTTTTAGCTATAGTGATAATGTTTTGTTGTTATACAGTTTGTAAACAATACATACACTAAATAGTTTGATGTTTATGTTGAAACACATGATCTCCGCAACAAACAAAACAACAGACGATATATTTGAGTTGGAAGACGACATGAAGGAATTAGGAGACAAAATTAAGGACTTGAAAGCAAAGAAAAGTGACATAAAACGCAGGATTGTGAATAATAAGGTGGAGGATGAGCTACACGTCATAAAGCATTGGATGAAGAAGTTTGAGAAAACATTAACATCAACTGATTTTGTCTTGGCAACTAGAAAGACACCTAAGATGACCTTTATACCACGTCACTCTAAGGGGAAAAAGTTTTAAATTAAAAGAAAAGGTGATGAATTTATTAGAACAAGGAGATTTTGATATTGAGGATGATAAGGTTGTCTTTTCCACAGTCGACGAAACAATGTGCGATGAAATGAAAGTTGAAGAGACCTTGAGGATGACAACTTTGAGTGACGATGAGAGTTGGAGGTTGCTTCAAAAGAAGACTAGAAAGATAATCAAACTAGATGTGAGAAATAATGAATAGCCAGTCAAAAATCCAGATGAAAAGAATAAAGAGCCAATAGAAAAACAAAACGGGAGGAAGGTTGAAGAGATAGTGGAAAAGCCAAATGAGAGGAAGGTTGAAGGGACAATCAAAAAGCAAGAAGAGAGAATAAAAAAGCTAGATGAGAGCAAGATCGAAGAGGCAATCAAAATTGAGAAAACACCAAAACTGAAGGGAAGATGGTTAGGAAATGCAGCCATGGTTGAAAGAAAAATGGATAAAGAAAATGTAGTCATGGGTGAAGAGAATAAGAACGGAAAGCCAATCGAAAAGTGAGATCAACATGAAGCTAAAAGCAATGACAAGATTAATGCTAGGAATGTGGCGAGATTGTGCGTATGTGATTTTAAATTAATGGACATGATTAGTCATGCAATAAGAGGAAATAATGAATTCTAATTGGAGATGACATCAAACCTAATGACGAAACACCACATAAAACTTTTTCTATATAAACTAATGCAAAAACCGGTATGTATCTTAATGTTGGCCACTTTAGATTCCGCTGATTTATTTGTTTTTTTGTTATTTTATTTTGTTACTTTATTTTTCCATGATCATTGCTACTGTATTGTCACAGCTTCTATAAAAAAATGTATCTTACAATGCCTAGAGATATGGGCACATGTCTCGTATTGATGGCAAGGCTGTGGCAATATGACGTGGATGCTACTCATGCGGGAATGAGGAACATCTATAAGTTTGTGAAGGATGGAGTCAAATTTCTTTCAAGAATAGAAAATGACGAGGACATCCATCCATTTTATTAAAAATGGGAGTTGAAGTCTTATGACATGAGTATGAATTAAAGAAGCTAGTCTTTTTTCTTTTTCTTTCTTGCTCCTTTCTAATGGCATTTATGCTAATTAGCCCCTTTTCTAAGTTTATTTCTCTTTTGGTCCTTTCTATTTTATTTGATTATAATTTTACTTTTATTGTTATTATCTTATCCTTTTATACTTTTAAGTGTGAGATTTTATGTAATGATATAATCCTAAGGTTTAGCGAGTATAAATTCATCTTTTTTTTTTTTTGAAGATCCAATTTTAATCAATAAAAATTTGAATTCTTCCTTTGAGAGAGATTAGGGTTCATCCCTTTTGTATTTTGGGGGGTTTGCAATCCCTACAAGTTCTACCTTGTGAATATTCTTTGATTGTTTAAGATCAAAACAAACATCGAGTTCTTGCTCCCAACTAATCTCTATATCATTTTTATTGACTTTAACTTCAAATCAATTAGTCGGCTAAATTAACAATCTTTCATGTGAACTTCCTAACAAATAGGGGGGCTAGCTTTCTTGGATCTTCTTGATCTTGTTTACAACAATGTCACCAGTTCAATTGCATTCTCTTCAGGAAACCTTAGTAATCTTTCGTATGTATTCCTCTATCAAAATAAGCTACATGGTAGAATTCCCAATTCAAATTTCCATCTCAAAATGTTGATTCACTTGATCTTATCGATAATTTTTTCTTTGGTGATATCTTAGAAGTGGCAATTCAGTTGAAAAAGTTGGAGATTCTTCAATTTTTCTCCAACAAATCTACTAGGAAAAACCACGATGCTTTAAGGTCATTACCTTCTCTTTAAGAGGTTCAACTATAGTGTAACAACTTCTCTAATGAGATTATGAGAGAACTCAAACTATGAAACAATTTCACTGTCATAAACATCTACCAATTCTCTCACAAGGGCAATTCCTTGGGGTTATGCAACTTATGCATTCATTTTTACCTTCTCCTACTTTGTTTGAAGAAATTCAAAACTCGGTAGGGACTGTTGGGGTGGAGCGATGTATTGATAAGAGATAGGATGAAGAGAAAGATGAGTGAGGAGAGAGATGGGTGAGGTGTCAGTTAGAGAGATAGAGAGAGAATGAGGTGTAGGAGAGAGAATAAAATATAAATGATAAAAAGACAAAAATAAATACAAAAAAACAAACATCAAGTTCTTCCTCTCGACTTATCTCTGCATCATTTTATTGCTTTTAACTTCAAATCAATTAGTCGGCTAAATTCCACAAGACCTAGACCAAATGAATAGCTTTACGTGGATTGACTTAGGTGATAACAATCTCTCATGTGAACTTCCTAGGAAATAGGGAGTTGGCTTTCTTGGATCATATTGATCTTGTTTAAAACAATCTCACTAGTTCAATTACATTCTCTTCAGGAAACTATAGTGATCTTTCGTATCTATTTCTCTATCAAAATAAGCTACATGGTAGAATTCCCAATTCAATTTTCAATCTGAAAATGTTGATTCACTTGATCTTATCGATAATTTTCTCTCATGATATCTTAGAGGTGGCAATTCAGTTGAAAAAATTAGAGATTCTTCAATTTTTCTCCAATAAATCTACTAGGAAAAACCATGATGCTTTAAGCTCATTACCTTCTCTTTAAGAGGTTCAACTATGGTGTAACAACTTCTCTAATGAGATTATGAGAGAACTCAAACTGTGAAACAATTTCACTATCATAAACATCTAGCAATTCTCTCACAAGGGCAATTCCTTGGGGCTTATGCAACTTATGCATTCATTTTTACCTTCTCCTACTTTGTTTGAAGAAATTCAAAACTTGGTAGGGACTGTTGGGGGGTGGAACGATGTATTGATAAGAGATAGGGTGAGGAGAGAGATGGGTGAGGTGTCAGTTAGAGAGATAAAGAGAGAATGAGGTGTAGGAGAGAGAATAAAATATAAATGATAAAAAAACAAAAATAAATATAAAAAACAAACATTGAGTTCTTCCTCTCAACTTATCTCTGCATCATTTTATTACCTTTAACTTCAAATCAATTAGTCAGCTAAATTCCACAAGACCTAGACCAAATGAATAGCTTCACGTGGATTTACTTAGGTTATAACAATCTCTCATGTGAACTTCCTAGGAAATAGGGGGTTGACTTTCTTGGATCATCTTGATCTTGTTTAAAACAATCTCACCAGTTAAATTGCATTCTCTTCAGAAAACCATAGTGATCTTTCGTATCTATTTCTCTATCAAAATAAGCTACATGGTAGAATTCCCAATTCAATTTTCAATTTGAAAATGTTGATTCACTTGATCTTATCGATAATTTTCTCTCTGGTGATATCTTAGAAGTGGCAATTTAGTTGAAAAAATTAGAGATTCGTCAATTTTTCTCCAACAAAGCTATTAGGAAAAACCATGACGCTTTAAGCTCATTACCTTCTTTTTAAGAGGTTCAACTATGGTGTAACAACTTCTCTAATGAGATTACGAGAGAACTCAAACTCTAAAACAATTTCAGTGGCATAAACACCCACCAATTCTCTCACAAGAGGAATTCCTTAGGGCTTATGCAACTTATGCATTCGTTTTTACCTTCTCCTACTCTGTTTGAAGAAATTCAAAACTTGGCAAGGACTCTTGGGGTGGAGCGATGCATTGATGGGAGATAGGGTGAAGAGAGAGAAATGAGTGAGGTGCCACTTAGAGAGAGATAGAGAGTGAGGTGTAGGAGAGAGAATAAAATATAAATGATAAAAAAACAAAAATAAATACAAAAAGACAAGAACACTTTTGTTGGCTTTTGACTTTTATGCTTTTTAACGTCATTAGTATTTTTTTTAACGTCATTAGTATTTTGTTTCTTAACATGTGAACACAAAAACTATTCTTTACAAACTTTTAAACTACAAAACTGAGTTTAAAAAAAATCAAACCATAAGCTTTTTCTTTACACTAAATTGAATTTGTAAGGTTTTTGAATAAGATAATGTCCAAATCTGCCCTTATTATTTTTGGACCAGTGCACATTTACACTTACAGTAAGAAATGATATAAAAATATATCTTTAATGTTCAAAGTAAGATGAAGTTTGTAACAAAAAATTAACTAATCCTAATTCATTGGTTGGCCGGACCAAAAATTTAAGATTGCTCCGATTCAAATCCTCGCATTTTGATTTGGGATGGAAGAGCTCTTACCATCAACCACATCCCTTGGAGTTAATAACTATGTAAGTTAATTACCAAATAATTGTAAAAATAATGTTTATATTGTTACTAAATCTACGAAATTTCAATTTTTCCACGATGTTAAGTATGAAAATTAAATGATGATAAGGTAAAGTTGATGTTGCTTTATAATGTTAATGATTAATATTTTACCATTTTAGACATTACTGTAAATTTAAACAATTTCTTCACATGGTAAATCTGTAATTCCTGCAATAATTTTGGATGGTATTTTTTTTAAATTATAATTGTCAAATCGGAAGACCTGGAAAAAAAAAAAAAAACCCCCTACTAAAAGGGTAAAACATAGGCATATAGCAACTGGTAAAAAGAAATTATATTTAGATATTCTGTATTAACTTAAGTACTATTAATGAAAGTTTTCTATATGCATCCAAACATAGGAACTGACATCTCTGAGTGAAAAACTAACCCCCACACTCACTCGACATTCCCGCCAAACCCACGCGTGCGCCTCCCTATTCCTTTTAGCTCCTCCACCACCTCTCTAGCATTCGGCCTGTCATCTTTATCCGCCGCCACGCACCGGAATGCTAGCTCCGACACTGCATATACACTTTCACTCCCTTCCTTATCTACCGCCCATACCGGGTCCAATACTTGATGGAGCTGACCCATTTGGATCTTCGATACTACCATATCTGCCAATGTCATTTCTCTCCTCTCTCTACTCTGATCCACCGCCCTCAACCCGGATATTAGCTCAAGCAACACCACTCCAAAGCTGTACACGTCGCTCTTTTCTGTTAACCTGAATGAACGATGATAATCCGGGTCTAAATAACCCGGTGTTCCCTGTGGACCTGTCCAAACATACCCGGCAGAAGCCGATGAAGTATCCGAGAAAACTAAGAGCCTTGATAGCCCAAAATCCCCTACTTTTATTCTCATGTCTTTCTCTACAAATATGTTTGCCGATGTTATATCTCTGTGCACAATCGCCGGCTGGACGGCGAAATGTAAATACTCCAGAGCTAGAGCTGTCTGCAATGCGATTTCGATTCTTACTTGCCATGTTAAAGAACCTTCCCGTCCCAAGCACTTTCGGCCGTGGAGATGATCAGCTAGGGTTCCATTTGGGACATAGTCATATACTAGTATTAATCCTCTCGGGTCGCTGCAATATCCATGGAGCTTAACTAGATTCGGGTGATCTATTGAGGATAGTATCAAGATTTCATTGCAAAATGACTTAGTCGAGAATGCTTTCCCGGCGGCTGCGGCGTGATGGTGTTTGTGGAGGTATTTAACGGCCACGATTCGACCGTCGTAGAGATTGCCTAAGAATACTGACCCGAAACCGCCGTCGCCGATTTTGCGCTTGGGATCGAAGTTGTTGGTTGATGATTGAAGCTCCTCGTAGGTGAATACCGGCGGGAGTAAACTAGCAGCTCGATGCCGGTGAAGGAAGAGCATGGCTGGGTCTTCTTCTGAGGCCAATGATCGCAACCGCCTAGACCTATACATAACTGCAAAAACTAAAATCACTAGTAATAAACAGAGTATTGTGAAGATCGAACACAAAATGGCGATTCGATTTGCATCGTCTTCGTGAATCCACGGTGGTGAGAATCGAGTTTTAGGCTGGAAACAGATGAATTTGTTCTCTGGATCAGAAGAATTGAAGCCACAGATTCCATTCTTAGATTTGCATACTCTACAGCTGGAAAAATAAGAATCCTGAGATTCATCATACTCAACATGAATTCCAACCTTCAAAAACTCGCCGAGATACTCTAAAATGTCAGGCTGACATCCCTGCTCGGAGAGAGGACTGCGAGTAGATCCACAACCATGGAGGAGTTGAACTGGTTTCTTAATGAGCTTGCAATCCCATGTACAATGGCTGCAATTGGGGAGAGTAGGGACAGAACAAGAACGGACAACAGAGAGACGGGAACAATCAGAGTCGGAGAATCGGAATGGAGAACCAGAGAGATTAATGGAGTGAGAAGGAATGGAAAGAGAGGAAGAACAAGTAGTAGAGTTAGAGTGAGATTGGGGAGAGAGAGTGAGAGATGAAGAGTTGGGTTGGAAGGAGATAAGGGAGAAAGAGAGATTGTTAATGGAAATGGTGGAGTAAGGGAAAGAACAGTTGAGTGAGAAAGAAGGGTGACCACAACCAGGTGAAGTAGAGAAAGGAAAAGGAGGAATGGATGTGAATGGAGGACATGAAGATCTGGATAATTTATTTGGGGTGAAGCTACATGCTTCAGTGAGGAGTAAAATGGAAGTGAAAGAAAGAAAAATGTAGAAGAGAATGGAAGAAAAAGGAGAGGAAGCCATTGATGGAATCAGAGAAGAAGAAGAAGAAGAAACATAAACTGTATAAGAGGGGAGGAGTAGCGTTTGGGGAGTCGAGGGAAAGAAGGGGTCACGTGATGGTGAAGGAGAAGAGAAGACAAAAACGACTCGAAAAAAGGGTAAACTGGAAATATTAAAAATGACAGACAGCTTTAGAAATTTACCACATTTTAAAACAATTGGGGAAAAGACAAAAGTGGGCAATTTAATTTGAAAATGAAAGTGGGGTGGGACGTTCAATATGACTTGACTGAGTGAGATGACAACAGCCTTTAACAGTAGCCCCACCACGTGTATATTTGCGTTGACTTTATTCTTCACCAACCAAGCCAAGACTTCCATTAAACTGTTTGGTTTCCCACAATTTAGATTTGAATCTTCAAAAGCCCATTTTATCTCATGTATTGGGCATGCACCTGTTTATGGGTCCAACTGCCTTGCTTCTCGACCTGTCCATGGGCCGGGCCAGTCGGGTTTGTAAGTAAAGATGCTCAGCCTAAGCCCAGTCCAGCCCATAATTAATTTAGGCGGGTTCGGGCTTAAAAGTCAAATCCCGAACCCAACCCATATAAGCTCACCTATATATATATATATATATATATATATATATATATATATATATAATTGTTAATTATAAAAAAATAAATATTATACTTAAAAATAAATATTTAATATATAAATATATATTTATTAATTAATATTAATAAGCGGGTCGGGCTGGACCGGCCCGTGTTATTTTTATTAATCCCAAGCCCGCCCAAAAAATAGGCGGGCTTTGGCGGGCCTGGACCGGGCTGGGCCGATGAACAATTTTTATTGTCCAAGCCTGGTCCAAAGGACACGGGCCTGGGCGGGCCGGGCGGGTACCCGGGCCCGTGGACAGGTCTACTTCTGACTGGATCTAATAGTTCACTCAGTTATTAATTTAAGCATTTTAAAGATTGGTCCGGACTGAAAATTCAATTCCTAGTTTCCAAGTCCAATCTAAAAAATAGGCAAATTTAAACAGATCGGTCAGTCCTATTGTTATTTTCTCCTATTGAAGTCGGCTTTGAATGTATCAAGGAGATTTTTTGGATGATGGTATTTGAAGATAGATTGGATAAGTGTAATTAGATAATAAGTTATTTCATACATCTCACTTACTTCATCTTACTTTAATTACACTTTATCCAAATAAAGTCTAAATGGTGTGGACGGACATCCAATACATGAACAAGTGTAATTTACATTGGAATTTAGACAGACTTAGAAATAGGTGAATTTAAACAAATGAGCCTGACATATTGTTATTTTCTCCTATCCAAATCAGCCCATGTTTAATTATCTAAGTGATGTGGGTCATGGATAGATCTAATTTAACATACTAGAGTTGTCCCGTCAAATTATCAATCTTTTGGGGGCTTTTAATAAATATATTATGAAACATTTATCAAATTACTTAATTATCACCAACATTATAATTTTAAAAGGCAAACAGCTAATGTTGTATTTTAGATTTAAAAGGCAAACATGAGGTCACGAACCAAACACCTAAAACTCTCTCTTTTGAAATAAAAATGCAAACATGAGTATGAAAATGAGCAACCAAACAGACCCTAAAAGTGGCTAAAAGTGAATCAATCTGAATGAAAGTAATTAAAAGTGGCACGAAATGCATGAAATTAGATAAATTGGTTTAATTGGTTTATTTAAATATATTCAAGAATTAATATTAGGGATAATACGTAAAAATACTTTTAACGTTTACGGATATGAGAAATTTACTCCTAACATCTAAAGTGATACAAATTTACTCATAATATTGACAGCTCGGAGCAATTTTACCCAACATTTTGGATCAATTTGAGATATTATTATAAAGCTCATAGATTTTCCTTTGATCGGAATATCGTCTCTGTGAGGTGCCGTTGGGATCGGCGGGGGAGACTCTAATGCCAAAGTCAGTAGAATATTCATAAATAATAAGAATAATCATTATAGTGTTGGTCCCGTGTAATGTAATAGGATTAGTTCCAATGGGAGGGGGTTAGGAACTAATGTAACTTTTTCGCTTAATTGCTGACTTAATTTAATTCTTTAAACAACTTCACTCAGTTTAGGTCAGCAAGGCTGAGCGCGATGCAAGACAACTTTAGTCAGAGGCTGACTAGAACTGTTTTACTTGTGAGTTGGAAATTAACACTTAAGGCCAGCTTCTAACTCAGCACTCTGATTACTCAGCGTCGGCTTATACAGATTATATACTGAGTAATTTAAACAAGCAACACATACATATATATATATATATATATATATATATATCAAGAGAAGGGTTAGAAATTGCTCAGCAGCCTTATCCTGGTTCGGCCTCACCGCCTACGTCCAGTCCCCAGAATCCTTCCGGGCTTTTTCAATCCACTACTGAGCTCTTTAAAGGTAGAGCACAAACCGTTTACAAGCAATTGAGTATGCAAGAGTATCGTCCTCTATTCGTCTACTCAACCCTACTAAGCGCTATAACCAAACACTCAGATTTTCTCTACCACTGAGTACTAAAACCGAGTACTCAGCACCACTCTCTCAATCTTTACAGTTGATACAGATTTGTTCTTACTAGATGAAGAACACTTTAGATGAATAAAAATTCAATCTAGACTTTTACACAAAGATAGGATTTTGGTGTAAGTATTAGCTTTTCTTGTTTGTATGTGCTTGTATGTATATGTTTTTCATTTGTACT